>NC_045982.1:3880453-4020773 GCF_010909765.2 Amblyraja radiata | reverse complement strand
GGTAGAGTCGGTGCCTCACAGCACCCGAGTCCCAGGATCGAACCCGACTACGGGTGCTGTCTGTACGGAGTTTGCACGATCCAACCCAGTGACTGGGTGAGTTAATTTGGCTTCGGTCAACATTGTAAACGGTCGCTGGTGTGTAGGATGATGCTAGGGTACGGGGTGATCGCTGGTCGGCCTGTTTCCGCACTGCATGCCTAAGAACTGAAGCCTCGACCACTACGAGCGCCAGGAAAAAGAGGAAGTCCACCCTTGAGAGAGAGAGAGTTCACACGAGGTGACATCTCTTTCTCACGGACATTTATGCAGCGTTGCGAAGCTCGACACGGCTTAACCCACTGGCCTGGAATGTTACAGCTGCTGCCGACAGATCACGGAAGGTTGTTACCGTTAGGGTCCTTGCCGGCTGAGGGGGGCAGGCGTGGATTTGACTTCGCCCCCAAGGAGACCTCTGATGGTGTCACCTCACAAATTAGTCAATAATTTCACAAAGAAACATTGTCAAACATGCCGCAGAAATGTGACAATAAAATCACAAAATGTTACTGGAAATCTACAACATTAAAAAAAAAATCAAACACCCAGCTCATAACTTCATAAGTTCTAGCAGCAGAATCGGGCCATTCGGCCCATCGAGTCTACACTGCCCCCATTCAATCATGGCTGATCTATCTTTCCCTCTCAACCCCATTCTCCTGCCCTCACTTTTATCCTCCTGTGCTCTAGGGAATAGAGTCCCAGCCTACTCAACCTCTCCCTGTAGCTCGGACCCTCGAGTCCCGGCAACATCCTCGCAAATCCTCTCTGCGCCCTTTCCAACTTGACAACATCCTTCCTCTAGCATGGTGCCCAAAATCAGGCCATTCGGCCCATCGAGGCCACTCCACCATTCAGTCATGGTCGACCTATCTTCACCTCTGTAAATACGACGGCCGCAACACGACCTTCTAATATCTCTACTCGATACTCAGACTGATGGTGGCTAATGTACCAGGAGCCTTATCTACCTGCGACTCCACCTTCAAGGAACCATGCGCCTGCAATCCTAGATCCCGAAGAGAGACACAAAAAAAAGCTGGAGTAACTCAGCGGGACAGGCAGCATCTCCGGAGAGAGACGGAACGGGTGACGTTTCGGGTCGAGACCCTTCTTCGGACTCCTAGATCCCTCCGCTCTGCAACGCATCCCAGAGCCCCACCATTCACCGTGCCGGTTCTGCCCATGTTAAGGCTTTCTGAAACGCAACACCGTTTAATGCGTTTGGGACGACAGATGGCACAATGGGCTAAGTGTTCGGCTGGCAACCGGAAGGTAGCTGGTTCGAATCCCGCTTGGAGTGCATACTGTCGTTGTGTCCTTGGGCAAGACACTTCACCCACCTTTGCCTGTGTGTGAGTGATTGGTGGTGGTCGGAGGGGCCGTAGGCGCAGATTGGCAGCCACGTTTCCGTCAGTCTGCCCCAGGGCAGCTGTGGCTACAGAAGTAGCTTACCACCACCGAGTGTGACTGAGGAGTGAATGAATAATGCGATGTAAAGCGCCTTGAGTATTAGAAAGGCGCTATATAAATCCCATCCATTATTATTATTATTATTATTAATGCGACATTTTCCCCTCGCATTCAATTCCATCAACTATTCCTCAGCCCAACCAATCAAGATCCTGCTGCAGGTAGACAAAAATGCTGGAGAAACTCAGCGGGTGCAGCAGCATCTATGGAGCGAAGGAAATAGCCAACGTTTCGGCCCGAAACCCTTCAGGAAATAGGCAACTATCTAACTCTCTCTTAAATCCATCCAGTGATTTGGCCTCCACTGCCCTCTGTGGCAGGGAATTCCACGAATTCACAACTCTCTGGGTGAAAAAGTTTTTTCTCTCACCTCAGTCTTAAATGACCTCCCCTTTATTCTAAGATTGAATGGCAGAGTAGACTTGATGGGCCGAATGGCCTAATCCTGCTCCTATCCCTCTAGCACTTTGTGTCCATCTTCACCACTGTTCTTTTGCCGGCAGTGGCAACAAACACAAAATGTATTCAAGAATTCAAGAAGGAACTGCAGATGCTGGAAAATCGAAGGTACACAAAAAAGCTGGAGAAACTCAGCGGGTGCAGCAGCATCTATGGAGCGAAGGAAATAGGCAACGTTTCGGGCCGAAACCCTTCCGGGTTTCGGCCCGAAACGTTGCCTATTTCCTTCCTGAAGGGTTTCGGCCCAAAACGTTGCCTATTTCCTTCGCTCCATAGATGCTGCTGCCGAAATCCTTCTTCAGACTGCGATTTTCCAGCATCTGCAGTTCCTTCTTAAAGATCCTGCTGCAATTTTTTTCGACGACCATTTTGGCCCTGCCAAGAATTCCCAGCAGGAATCCCCCGTCTTCGGGGTGGGCTGATGGTGAAAACTAGAGAGGGGTGGGGGTGGGTAATTGTTTAAAGAGTGTTTAATTCCCCGTACCGCCGGGCAACACCGACAACAAACACAGCTTGAGATTCCTACCGCTGCAGCCAAGAAGGGATCACATTCCTCGCCCTTGGCCCAGCCTACATATCCCCACAATCTGAAACTCGTAAATCACGGGCTGCTGGCGCTGCCTCTGGTAGCTGTCGAGCCTTTGTCCTTTCATCTGTAATGGAGCCAGACTCAACTGCAAGCCTAACTATCCTGGATTCCTGCATCACAGAAACATAGAAAATAGGTGCAGGAGTAGGCCATTCGGCCCTTCGAGCCTGCACCGCCATTCAATATGATCATGGCTGATCATCCAACTCAGTATCCTGTACCTGCCTTCTCTCCATACCCCCTGATCCCTTTAGCCACAAGGGCCACATCTAACTCCCTCTTAAATATAGCCAATGAACTGTGGCCTCAACTACCTTCTGCGGCAGAGAATTCCACAGATTCACCACTCTCTGTGTGAAAAATGTTTTCCTCATCTCGGTCCTAAAAGATTTCCCCCTTATCCTTAAACTGTGACCCCTTGATCTGGACTTCCCCAACATCGGGAACAATCTTCCGGCATCTAGCCTGTCCAACCCCTTAAGAATTTTGTAAGTTTCTATAAAATCCCCCCTCAATCTTCTAAATTCTAGCGAGTACAAGCCGAGTCTATCCATCCTGCAGTAATTCCCAAATCCGAGCATTTACTCCTCGAATCTTTGACAGAGAAGATAGACACAAAAAGCTGGAGTATCTCGGCAGGGACAGGCAGCATCTCTGGAGAGATCTCTGAAGACCCTTCTTTGGAAGACTGAATCTTTGTGTCTATCTTCGGTTTAAATCAGCATCCTAATCTGAGGAAAGACATTCTTGCCATAGAGGGAGTACAGAGAAGGTTCACCAGACTGATTCCTGGGATGTCAGGACTTTCATATGAAGAAAGACTGGATAGACTCGGCTTGTACACGCTAGAATTTAGAAGATTGAGGGGGGATCTTATAGAAACTTACAAAATTCTTAAGGGGTTAGACAGGCTAGATGCAGGAAGATTGTTCCCGATGTTGGGGAAGTCCAGAACTAGGGGTCACAGTTTAAGGATAAGAGGGAAGTCTTTTAGGACCGAGATGAGGAAAACATTTTTCACACAGAGTGGTGAATCTCTGGAATTCTCTGCCACAGAAGGTAGTTGAGGCCAGTTCATTGGCTGGATTTAAGAGGGAGTTAGATGTGGCCCTTGTGGCTAAAGGGATCAGGGTGTATGGAGAGCAGGCAGGGATGGGATATTGATTTGGATGATCAGCCATGACAATATTGAATGGCGGTGCAGGCTCGAAGGGCCGAATGGCCTACTCCTGCACCTATGTTTCTATCTGCAGTTCCTTCCTACACACTTAGAAACATAGTATTTTATTAATTCCCTCCAGCTATCCACGGCTTTATACAAAGGCAGACACAAAATGCTGGAGAAACTCAGCATCTATGGAGAGAAGGAATTGGCGACGTTTCGGGTTCAAGACCCTTCTCCAGTCTGAAGAAGGGTCTCGACCCGAAGCGTCGCCAATTCCTTCTCTCCATAGATGCCGCCTCACCCGCTGAGTTCCTCCAGCATTTTGTGTCTACCTTCGATTTTACCAGCGTCTGCAGTTCTTTCATAGGCACGACTTTGTACAAGTGTGCAGAACAGCTGATGGATGGGTGGTGGTGGACCTCTGTTGTGGACCAGTCCCCTCCACATCACATGGACTACAGTGCTGGAGGACTGGAAAAGGACTCAACCTTCTCGACCTGAAACGTCGCCCATTCCTTCTCTCCAGAGATGCTGCCTGACCCGCTGAGTTACTCCAGCACTTTGTGTCTATTTTTGGTGTAAACAAGCATCTGCAGTTCCATCCTACACATATGCAGGCAGCTGAGATGTGTTTAACTTCACATCGTGTTCAGTACAGGTGTTGTGGGCCGAAGGGCCCTTTCCTGTGCTGTAGATGGACACAAAATGCTCTCTCTCTCCCCCTGCCTCTTTCTCTGCCCCTCTCTCCCTCTGCCTCTCTGCCCCTCTCTCTCTCTCTCTCTGCACCCCCCTCTCCCTCTGCCCCTCTCTCTCTCTCTCTGCACCCCCCTCTCCCTCTGCCCCTCTCTCTCCCTCTGGAGTAACTCAGCGGGACAGGCAGCATCTCTGGAGAGAAGGAATGGGTGACGTTTCGGGTCGAGACCCTTCTTCAGACTTGGTACTGCTCTGTGCTCTGGGTCGCGCCCCGCCACTCCCTCTCGCTGCCTCCTCCTCCTCCTCCTCCCACGCTGGGCCCCGGTGAGGAATGTGGCCTTTGGAAGCTGCACAAATCCTCCAGCGGGCGTTTCCCTCCCTCCTTCCGTGTGAGTCGAGCCCGGAGCAAGGCGAGACCTTTGCTGTCTCTCTCTGCGGGCGGATTCAAAGTTGGAGCGCAGAAGGTGATTGATGCAATAACAATGACTCATCCAAGCCCGACCAACCAGCCTGCCCAGCGCCAATCACTACACTCAGGTAGATATGGCAACACCTACGTCAACAACCTAGTTGTCACTACATCTTAACAGTAAAGGGAGTGTTTCATCTATTGTTCAAGCACAAAACATTTGTCACTGAACTGAAGCACAGAAATCGATTCCTTGCTCGCACTTGCTCTCTCTGCCTTCCCCTCTCTCTCTGCCTCTTCCCCCCCCCCCCCCCCCCCCCTCTCTGCCTCTTCCCCCCCCCTCTCTCTCTCTCTGCCTCTCCCCCCCTCTCTCTCTGCCTCTTCCCCCCCTCTCTCTCCCTCTCTCCTCTCACTCCCTCTCACTCACAGCTGAAACCAAACACTAATGAGGTGGACATTTTAGAGCCATCCACAGATTCCTGGCCGTTTCAACCTTTCCCAAGAAGGAGCTGTAATGAAATCCCTCTCACACACCAACAAAGTAGAAATCATTCACGATCGGCACATCCTCGAACAAGGCAGATCAGCAAAAGGTCACGATAAAACCTCTCTGGACTATTTTAGCTCGCTTGGAATGTAAATAAAGTCGCCTCAAAATGTACACCACCTTTTCACCCCACCCTGCACACACACACACACACATACGCTAGTGCCTGCCGCAGCCACTGACACACAAAGCGACTGCCTCTTGGGTATAGCAAGCATTTAAAGTATCTTCCTTCAAAGTATCTTCTGAGATCTTTAGACCTTAAGACTTTAGAGATACAGTGCGGAAACAGGCCCTTTGGCCCACACAGACCACCCTACACTAACATAGAAATATAGAAACATAGAAAATAGGTGCAGGAGTAGAGGCCATTCGGCCCTTCGAGCCTGCACCGCCATTCAATATGATCATGGCTGATCATCCAACTCAGTATCCTGTACCTGCCTTCTCTCCATACCCCCCTGATCCCTTTAGCCACATCTAACTCCCTCTTAAATATAGCCAATGAACTGGCCTCAACTACCTTCTGTGGCAGAGAATTCCACAGATTCACCACTCTCTGTGTGAAAAATGTTTTTCTCATCTCGGTCTTAAAGGATTTCCCCCTTATCCTTAAACTGTGACCCCTTGTCCCGGACTTCCCCAACATCAGGAACAATCTTCCTGCATCTAGCCTGTCCAACCCTTTAAGAATTTTGTAAGCTTCTAAGAGATCCCCCCTCAACCTTCTAAATTCTAGCGAGTACAAGCCGAGTCAATCCAGTCTTTCTTCATATGAAAGTCCTGCCATCCCAGGAATCCCAGGAAACACTATCTTACACACACACACACACACACTAGGGACAATTTACAAATTTACCAAGCCAATTAACATACAGACCTGCACGTCTTTGGAGTGTGGGAGGAAACCAGAGCACCCGCAGAAAACCCACGCAGGTCACGGGGAGGACGTGCAAACTCCGTACAGACAGCACCCGTAGTGAGGATCGAACCCGGGTCTCTGGCGCTGTGAGGCAGCAACTCTACCGCTGCGCCACCGCACTGCCCCAAACAAACATTTAACCCTTCGAAGGCTGAGGGGTAATGTTATAGGGGTATGTGTATAAGATCGCGAGAGGAATAGATTGAGTATATTCACACAGTCTTGGACCCAGAATAGGGGAATCAAGGACCAGGGAACACAGGTTTAAGATGAGAGGGGAAAGATTCAATAGCAACCTGAGGGGGGAACTTTGACCACACAGAGGGTGAGGGGTAGGGAGACAAAGGTACTGGAGAAACTCAGCGGGTGCGGCAGCATCTATGGAGCGAAGGAAATAGGCAACGTTTCGGGCCGAAACCCTAAAAGGGTTTCGGCCCGAAACGTTACCTATTTCCTCCCTGAAGGGTCTCGGCCCGTAACGTTGCCTATTTCCTGCGCCCCATAGATGCTGCTGCACCCGCTGAGTTTCTCCAGCACTTTTGTCTACCTTCGATTTTCCAGCATCTGCAGTTCCTTCTTAAACAGAGGGTGATGGGAATATGGAACGAGCTGCCAGAAGAGGTTGTTGAGGCAGCTACTAACAAAGTGTATTACAAGTTCTCTCTTGCCCATGGCCCATTAATGATAGTCATTATTTCCCAGTGAAAGCAGCCGGAGATCGCTTCAGGCAGTGACTGACGGAAAGTCACCATTGTGATGGGAATTCATCAACGTTTACAACTGGTTACTAATGCATACAATCTCACGTGGGCCGCCCAGCGGTAGAGTTGCCGCCTCACAGCGCCAGGGACCCGGGTTCCATCCCGACCACGGGTGCTGTCCGTACGGAGTTTGCACGTTCTCCCCGTGACCTGCGTGGGTTTTCTCCGGGTGCTCCGGTTTCCTCCAACACTCCAAAGACGTGCAGGTTTGTAGGTTAATTGGCTTTTGTAAAATTGTAAATTGTCCCTAATGTGTGTGGGGTAGTGCTGGTGTACGGGGTGATTGCTGGTCGGTGCGGACTCAGAGGCAGCGAGAGAGGCAGAGAGAGAGACAGACAGAGAGACAGAGGCAGAGAGAGAGGCAGAGAGAGAGGCAGAGAGAGAGGCAGAGAGAGAGGCAGAGAGAGAGGCAGAGAGAGAGGCAGAGAGAGAGGCAGAGAGAGAGGCAGAGAGAGAGGCAGAGAGAGGGGCAGAGAGAGGGGCAGAGAGAGGGGCAGAGAGAGAGGCAGAGAGAGAGGCAGAGAGAGAGGCAGAGAGAGAGGCAGAGAGAGAGGCAGAGAGAGAGGCAGAGAGAGAGGCAGAGAGAGAGGCAGAGAGAGAGGCAGAGAGAGGCAGAGAGAGAGGCAGAGAGAGAGGCAGAGAGAGAGGCAGAGAGAGAGGCAGAGAGAGAGGCAGAGAGAGAGGCAGAGAGAGAGGCAGAGAGAGAGGCAGAGACAGAGGCAGAGAGAGAGGCAGAGAGAGGCGCACAGAGAGACAGAGAGACAGAGAGACAGAGAGACACACACACACTATGTCAGGAGCAGTAGTGGAGGCAAATATATGTTAGTGGTTTAGAAAAGGCTTTTTGGACGGGCGCATGGATGTGCAGGGGATGGAGGGATATGAATCACATGTGGGCAGGTGAGATGAGTTGAACAACTGCACTATGGGTGGAAGGTTTGCTCCTGAGCTGTAGTGAGCCATGTGTGTGTTTTTAAAATGAACAACAACATTGCATCGACTGTAATCCAATTCTGGACAATCTTGAGCTCTTTAAACCCCCCCCCCCCCCCCCCACACACACAAAGTGAACAACGTGCTCTAGTTAGGACAGAGAGTATCGGAACAATGCACCCGCTAACTCCGCAGTCATAAAATGGCCCACTGGTACATTGCGAACTTGGACGAGAATGTTGTTGCATTTTTGGCCATGTATGGACTGCCTGATGTGTGACACTGCAGAGGGGAACTGCGGACTCTGGTTTAAACCGAAGATGGACACAAAAATGCCGGAGTAACTCAGCGGGGCAGGCAGCATCTCTGGAGAGAAGGAATGGGTGAAGTCTTGGGTCGAGACCGCATCTTCAGACAAGATTGTTAAGGGCTTGGACACACTAGAGGCAGGAAACATGTTCCCGATGTTGGGGGAGTCCAGAACCAGGGGCCACACAGTTTAAGAATAAGGAGTAAGCCATTTAGCACGGAGACGAGGAAACACTTTTTCCTCACAGAGAGTGGTGTGTCTGTGGTATTCTCTGCCTCAGAGGGCGGTGGAGGCAGGTTCTCTGGATGCTTTCAAGAGAGGGCTAGATAGGGCTCTTAAAGATAGCGGAGTCAGGGGATATGGGGAGAAGGCAGGAACGGGGCACTGATTGGGGATGATCAGCAATGATCACATTGAATGGAGGTGCTGGCTCGAAGGGCCGAATGGCCTACTCCTGCACCTATTGTCATAGAAACATAGAAACATAGAAAATAGGTGCAGGAGTAGGCCATTCGGCCCTTCGAGCCTGCACCGCCATTCAATATGATCATGGCTGATCATCCAACTCAGTATCCCATCCCTGCCTTCTCTTCATACCCCCTGATCCCTTAAGCCACAAGAGCCACATCTAACTCCCTCTTAAATATAGCCAATGAACTGGCCTCAACTATCTTCTGTGGCAGAGAATTCCACAGATTCACCACTCTGTGTAAAAAATGATTTTCTCATCTCGCTCTTAAAAGACTTCCCCCTTATCCTTAAACTGTGACCCCTAGTTCTGGACTTCCCCAACATCGGGAATAATCTTCCTGCATCTAGCCTGTCCAACCACTTAAGAATGTTGTAAGTTTCTATAAGATCCCCCCTCAATCTTCTATGATTGTCTATTGCCAATAATAGCCCCAAGCAGTCACGGGGAGAACGTACAGACTCCACACAGACAGCACCCGTGGTCAGGATCGAACCCGGGCCTCTGGCAGCGACTCTACCACTGTGCCACCGTGCTGCCAGTGAGAGGCAGCAGCATGCACTCCCTCGCATCAAGTGGCGCCCACCCATGCAGCCAGCAAAGGTGCTGCACTGGAGTCTGACGCTGATCAAAACGCAATACAAATAAGCAGAAAGGCATTTTAAACTGGATTACAGGTTTTGCCAGCAGCTGCTGTGAAGTTACTATTTGCTCCAACAAGGAGCGGCTTTGAAGAATTTGGCAAAAAAACTCATCGGCCACGACATGAAAGTGAAGAAATGCAGAACCAGCTGCCCTTTGTCAGTTAAAAAATTACTGCCTGCACCAAAGATAGACACAAAAAGCTGGAGTAACTCAACGGGACAGGCAGCATCTCTAGGGGAGCGACCCTAAACGTCACCCATTCCTTCTCTCCAGAGATGCTGCCTGCCCCGCTGAGTTACTCCAGCTTTTTGTGTCTTATCTTCGGCTTAAACCAGCATCTGCAGTTCCTTCCTGCACATTAGGAGTGGCCAACTCTGTAGCACGGAGGTTGATGAAACACACTGCTTCTCCCTGTCACAGATCACGAGCAGGCAGAGGAGATTAGTATACCTATTGTGGGCCGAAGGGCCTGTTCCTGTGCTATACTCTTTTGTGCTATGTAATGATACGGTGGGGCAGCACAGTGGCTTAGCGGTAGAGTTGCTGCCTCACAGCGCCAGAGACCCGGGTTTCATCCAGACTACGGGTGCTGTCTGTACGGAGTTTGCACGTTCTCCCTGTGACCTGCGTGGGTTTTCTCCAGGATATTCGGTTTCCTCCCACACTCCAAAGACGTGCAGGTTTGCAGGTCCATCGGCTTGGTATAGATGTAAATTGTCCCCAGTGTGTGCGGGATAGTGTTAATGTGCGGGGATCGCAAGTCGGTGCGGACTCGGTGGGCCAAAGGGCCTGTTTCTGTGCTGTATCTCTAAACTAACTATGCCTCGAGTCAGTTTAAGAATAAGGGGTAAGCCATTTAGAACAGAGACGAGGAAACACTTTTTCCTCACAGAGAGTGGTAAGTCTGTGGAATTCTCTGCCTCAGAGGGCGGTGGAGGCAGGTTCTCTGGATGCTTTCAAGAGAGAGCTGGATAGGGCTCTTAAAAATAGCGGAGTCAGGGGATATGAGGAGAAGGCAGGAACGGGGTACTGATTGTGGATGATCAGCCATGATCACATTGAATGGCGGTGCTGGCTCGAAGGGCCGAATGGCCTCCTCCTGCACCTATTGTCTATTGTCTATTGAAACCTGAGCAGTAGGTTCACCAGACTGATTCCTGGGATGTCAGGACTTTCATATGAAGCAAGACTGGATAGACCCGGCTTGTACTCGGTAGAATTTAGAAGATTGAGGGGGGATCTTATAGAAACTTACAAAATTCTTAAGGGGTTGGACAGGCTAGATGCAGGAAGATTGTTCCCGATGTTGGGGAAGTCCAGAACAAGGGGTCACAGTTTAAGGATAAGGGGGAAATCTTTTAGGACCGAGATGAGGAAAACATTTTTCACACAGAGAGTGGTGAATCTGTGGAATTCTCTGCCACAGAAGGTAGTTGAGGCCACAGTTCATTTGGCTATATTTAAGAGGGAGTTAGATGTGGCCCTTGTGGCTAAAGGGATCAGGGGGTATGGAGAGAAGGCAGGTACAGGATACTGTTGGATGATCAGCCGTGATCATATTGAATGGCGGTGCAGGCTCGAAGGGCCGAATGGCCTACTCCTGCACCTATTTTCTATGTTTCTATGATATGGGGAGAAGGCAGGAACAGGGTACTGATTGTGGATGATCAGCCATGATCACATTGAATAGCGGTGCTGGCTCGAAGGGCCGAATGGCCTCCTCCTGCACCTATTGTCTATTGTGAGGCATAGGCAGTGGAGGTAGCAGACAACAGATCTTTGGACTTTAGAGTTACTGGTTGGGACTTTCCTTCGCTCCATAGATGCTGCTGCAAAAATGCTGGAGAAACTCAGCGGGTGCAGCAGCATCTATGGAGCGAAGGAAATAGGCAACGTTTCGGCCCGAAACCCTTACGGGTTTCGGCCCGAAACGTTGCCTATTTCCTTCAGGGTTTTCGGCCCGAAACGTCGCCTATTTTCCTTCGCTCCATAGATGCTGCTGCACCCGCTGAGTTTCTCCAGCAATTTTGTCTACCTTCGTTTTTCCAGCATCTGCAGTTCCTCCTTAAGTACATTGTTGAATTGCAGGATGGCAGTCTGCTTCCTAATGCCTCGTGTGATAGCAGGCGGTGATATTAGATTTGCCTTTTGTCTTTACCTGGGGCGACAGAGTCTCGACGTACTCAACACGAGGACGCTGTAACCTAAGTCTGTTAAGATTTTAGCCGTCTCCTTCAGTGAGTGAGGTGGCTGGCCTATATAAATGATTAATATCTCATTATGTCCGGGCACAATGGGTGTTACAAGTTGCAGAAACTTACTGCGAGCACAAGACCGGTTTGATTGGTTTTCTCCTATTCGTTTTTTTTTTCCCAAGGAGCGGGCCACGCCAGAACGACTGGCGTTTGTTTCTTGCCCGTCCACAAACGCCCACGGCAATGGGCGGCACAGCGGTGAAGCTGCTCCTCAAGGCTCCAGGGAGCCGGGACATAAGCAATAGGAGGAGAACCAGGCCCTTCCGCCCATCAAGTCTACTCCGCCATTCAATCATAGAAACATAGAAAATAGGTGCAGGAGTAGAGGCCATTCGGCCCTTCACCGCCATTTAATATGATCATGGCTGATCATCCAACTCAGTATCCTGTACCTGCCTTCTCTCCATACCCCCTGATCCCTTTAGCCACAAGGGCCACATCTAACTCCCTCTTAAATATAGCCAATGAACTGTGGCCTCAACTACCTTCTGTGGCGGAGAGTTCCAGAGATTCACCAATGGTTTCACACAGATAGATCATGGCAGATCTATCTCTCCCTCCTAACCCCATTCTCCTGCCTTCTCCCCATAACCCCTGTGTAAGAAGGAACTGCAGATAGCAACTCTATCCATTGGCTCAGCGGTAGAGTTGCTGCCTTACAGCAAAATGCAGCGTCAGAGATCAGGGTTCGATCCCAACTACAGGTGCTGTCTGTATGGAGTTTGCACGTTCTCCCCGTGATCTGCGTGGGTTTTCTCTGAGATCTTCGGTTTCCTCCCACACTCCAAAGACGTGCAGGTTTGTAGGTTAATTGGCTTGATAAAAATGTTAAAATGGTCCAAGTTGGCGATATGCAGAGTACTGCCCTGCCGACTACAACATTCAGAGGGTTCGCAAGGCTGGTTTAAACCATAGACGCAAAACGCTGGAGTAACTCAGCGGGACAGGCAGCATCTCTGGAGAGAAGGATTGGGTGACGTTTCGGGTCAGGACCCTTCTTCAGACAGAAGTCACCCATTCCTTCTCTCCAGAGATGTTGCCTGTCCCGCTGAGTTGCTCCAGCTTTTTGTGTCTAACCTCTGACACCCGTACTAATCAAGAATCCATCTTCAAAATATCCACTGACTTGGCCTCCACAGCCTTCTGTGGCAAAGAATTCCACAGATTCACAACCCTCTGACTAAATGAATTTCTCCTCATCTCCTTCTGAAAAGAATGTCCTTTAATTCTGAGGCTGTGACCTCTAGTCCTAGACTCTCCCACCAGTGGAAACATCCTCTCCACATCCACTCTATCCAGGCCTTTTACTATTCTCTACATTTCAATGAGGTCCCCCCCCCCCCCCTTCGTTCTAAACTCCAGTGAGTACTGACCCAGTGCCGACAAACGCTCATCACAGGTTCATCTTGTAAAACTCCATTGGACCCTCTCCAGTGCCAGCACACCCTTCCTCAGATATGGTGCCCAAAATTGCTCACCATATTGAGTAGTCAGGGATCGATCCTGACTGCGGGTGCTGTCTGTACGGAGTTTGTACGTTCTCCCCGTGATCACGTGGGTTTTCTCCAGGTGCTCTGGTTTCTTCCCACACTCCAAAGACGTACAGGTTTGTAGGTGAATTGGCTTTGATAAAGTGTAAATTTTCCCTAGCGTGTGGGATAGTGTCAGTGTGCAGTGATTATGTAGCGTCTCCTTTTGAGTAGAGTCAGTCTCATTACAAGGTTAATTCCCGGGATGGCGGGACTGTCATATACTGAGAGAATGGAGCGGCTGGGCTTGTACACTCTGGAGTTTAGAAGGATGAGAGGGCATCTCATTGAAACATATAAGATTGTTAAGGGCTTGGACACGCTAGAGGCAGGAAACATGTTCCCGATGTTGGGGGAGTCCAGAACCAGGGGCCACAGTTTAAGAATAAGGAGTAAGCCATTTAGAACGGAGACGAGGAAACACTTTTTCTCACAGAGAGCAGTGAGTCTGTGGAATTCTCTGCCTCAGAGGGTGGTGGAGGCAGGTTCTCTGGATGCATTCAAGAGAGAGCTAGATAGGGCTCTTAGAAATAGCGGAGTCAGGGGATATGGGGAGAAGGCAGGAACGGGGGGGGTTACTGATTGGGGATGATCAGCCATGATCACATTGAATGGCGGTGCTGGCTCGAAGGGCCAAATGGCCTACTCCTGCACCTATTGCCTATTGTCTATTGACACCTACACCAAGCTCACAGTATTACCTACAGATTTGCACAATACCTCAATATACATGACAATAAGCTAAACTGATAGCATGTAGACAGCTTATTACTGAATATATAGAGTTAGTTATTTGTCCTGCAGTAAGGTTTTCTAGGTGGTTTAGATACTGCTTTGGCATTGGGCTTGGTTTTCTAGGTTGAGCACTGATCCTGGAGTTTTAACACAAGGACCTTGTGTTTTAACAGTAATTCAAACTCACTTCCCACTGCAAGGGAACGGATATGTTCACGTTGCTGGCTCAGGAGCGTGGTGTGTCTGGGTTGGTTCCAGTGCTGGCAGCTCCGAGTGCCCATTGTCCAGCCACCCCGACACACTGCCCCAGCCACAGGTGCCAGGCACCAAGCCACCCTCAACCCCTCAACCAACCATGGGCATCTTAGTTTAGAGACACAGCGCGGAAAAAAGCCCTTCCTTCGGCCCACGGGGTCCGCGTCGACCAGCGATCCCCGCACATTAACACTATCCTACACCCGCTAGGGCCAATTTATTTTTGTACATTTACCAAGCCAATGATAACCTGTAAACCTGCACGTCTTTGGAGTGTGGGAGGAAACTGAAGATCTTGGATAAAACCCACGCAGGTCAAGGGGAGAACGTGCAAACTCCGTACAGACAGCACCCGTAGTCGGGACCGAACCCAGGTCTCCGGCGCTGCATTCGCTGTAAGGCAGCAACTCTACCCGCCCCGCCCTGCACAGCAAACGCCCCTTCAATGGGCGGCACTATTTATTTAGAGTCGCTGCCTTTACGGCACCAGAGACCCGGGTTCCACCCCGACCTCTGGTGCTGTCTGTATGGAGTTTGTACATTCTCCCCGTGACCTGCGTGGGTTTTCTCCCCGTGCTCCGGTTTCCCAGGGCAAATACTGTACACGATGACCTCGAAATGTCCTTCAAATCTAGGATAGATAATACCACACCAAGCTTCAAAACAGGCAGCAACCTGCCGTGGAGCGCTTACAGCGCCAGAGACCCGGGTTCCATCCCGACTTCGGGCGCAGTCTGTACGGAGTTTGTACGTTCTCCCCGTGACCGGCTAAGTTTCCTCCCACACTCCAAAGACGTACAGGTGTGTAGGTTAATTGGCCTCTGTAAACTGTCCCTAGTGCGTGTGGGATAGAACTAGTGTACGGGGTGAGCGCTGGTCGGCACGGGCGAGGTGGGCCGAAGGGCCTGTTTCCCTGCTGCATCTCTGAACTGACCTTCCTTCTTTGGGATGAAATGTTAGTTTGGAGATACAAGTGTGGCCCTTCGGCCCATCGTGTCCGCTCCGACCAGGGATCATCCCGCACGCCAGTACTATCCTACACACTCGGGACGATTTGCAATCTTATCAGAGCCAGTTAGCCGACAAAACCTGCACGTCTTTGGAGTGCGATAGGAAACCGGAGAAACCAGAGAAAACCCACGCGGGGAGAACATGCAAACTCCGCGCAGACAGCAGCTACAGTCAGAATCGAACCCGGGATCTCTGGCTGGGTGCGGCCGCAACTCTTCTGCCGCGTCACCAACATGCTGCCCTTGGCCAGGAGAGCCGAGCATTCTTCCCAGTGTTCCCAGCCAGAGTTTACCCCACCACCGACATCACTAAATCAAATGATCTGCACCACTGCCCTTGGGAGCTGACTGTGCAATAAGTGCCTTCCCTCCAACACTGACTGTAAGAGGAGCTCGCTGCTCTGGGACAAAGCAAGGCTGCGGTTGGTAGCTTCTGCATTAAAGCCAGCTCCTTATTGCAAAATCATTAGAATTTGATGCTATTTTCTTTCCCCTTCCGGGGGAGAATGCCGACGGCTATTTCGGATACTTTTCATGAACTATTAAACAGATCTATTCACAGCAGCAAACAGTGTGTAGAGTTGGTCGACAAAGGTGCTGGAGAAACTCGGCGGGTGCAGCAGCATCTATGGAGCGAAGGAAATAGACCCGGGTTCGATCCTGACTTCGGGTGCTTGTCAGTACCGAGTTTCCACGTTCTCCCCGTGACCCGTGTGGGTTTTCTCCAAGATCTCCGGTTTCCTCCCACACTCCAAAGACGTGCAGGTTTGCAGGTCCATTGGCTTGGCATGGATGTAAATTGTCCCTAGTGTGTGCGGGATAGTGTTAGTGTGCGGGGATCGCAAGTCGGTGCGGACTCGGTGGGCCGGAGGGCCTGTTTCTTGTCTGTGTCTCTAAAGTGAACTGTGCCTCGAGGCACAGGCAGTGGAGGTAGCAGACAGCAGATCTTCGGGCTTTAGTTAGGGGAAAGGCCATTCGGCCCACCCAATCGCTACACACCAGGAACACGGCTTCTAGGGATGGCTCTAATTCACTGGACAATACACAACGATACGCTACGATAGAACGGTTTTGATACCTGGAGGTCAAGTTGGATTGTCCACAGTCACAACACAAGGTACACGGAAACTTGAAATTAAAATTAATAGTGAAAATAAGACACAAAAGATAAGACCCCCCCCCACCCCACCCCAGTCTGAAGAAGAGTTTCGGCCCGAAACGTTGCCTATTTCCTTCAGGGTTTCGGCACAAAACGTTGCCTATTTCCTTCGCTCCATAGATGCTGCTGCACCCGCTGAGTTTCTCCAGCACTTTTGTCTACCTTCGATTTTCCAGCATCTGCAGTTCCTTCTTAAACAAAACAGTATGTATAGTTGGGCGGGCCCTTGCTATAATACACCGCGTGGGGGTGGGGGTGGGGGGGGGGGGGCTGGATTTTAACGTAGGTTTCCACAGATTAAAGGAATAACCAGAACTTCCACGACTTTGAACTCTTTTCAGCAGCAGCATCAAAAAGAGAACCGGGCCTTTGAGTGAGGAACCGCGAGCTTAAAGCTTAATGCTTTCCCAGGGTGTGTGGAAAGAGCTAATGCCTTGGGGATGGATAACGCTGCCTCTGTTATGTTCACGGCATGTTAACCTCGACTGACAAGGCCAACATAATCAACGTCATTCCAGCAATGGGGAACGGCTGCAGTTTAAAAATATAGAAACATTGACAATAGGTGCAGGAGTAGGCCATTTGGCCCTTCGAGCCTACACTGCCATTCAATGTGATCATGGCTGATCATCCCCAATCAGTACCCCGTTCCTGCCTTCTCTCCATACCCCCTGATACCTTTAGCCACAAGGGCCCCATCTAACTCCCTCTTAAATATAGCCAATGAACTGTGGCCTCAATTACCCTCTGTGGCAGAGAGTTCCAGAGATTCACCACTCTCTGTGTGAAAAATGTTTTTCTCATCTCGGTCTTAAAGGATTTCCCCCTTATCCTTAAGCCGTGACCCCTTGTTCTGGACTTCCCCCAACATCGGGAACAATCTTCCTGCATCTAGCGAATAGGCACATCAGCTCAACTTGCCCACACCGACCAACATGCCTCATCGACACTCGTCCCAGCGATCGAGGCAGATAGGACAGTGGTGTTTAAGAGGCCTTTGAATGCCTGCGTTTGGCCCATATCCCTCCATGGAATTGTGCAGGTTTGTCGGTAGATTGGCTTGGGAGCAGAATTAGGCCATTCGGCCCATCGAGTCTACTCCGCCATTCAATCACGGCTGATCGATCTCTCCCTCCCAACCCCATTCTCCTGCCTTCTCCCCGCAACTCCTGACCCCCGTACTAATGAAGAATCCAAAGTACCCTATCCGTGTACCTGTCCGAATGTTGGGATTAGAACCTGCCTCAACTACCTCCTCCAAAGAGTTTGTTGGGGTAATCATCCCTAGTGTGTGTGTGTGTGTAGGATAGAGTTAGTGTGCGGGGATCGCTGGTCGGCGTGGAGCCGGTGGGATGTTCCGCGCTAGAGTCTCTAAACGAGGCTTCCTAGCGTCAAGGAGCGGGGATGGTTAACAGGAAGTAGAGGAGGCTGCCTGGTTGCGGCAGCAATCTGGAATAAACTGATGATTACAGGATGGCAGCTGCTACAGGCTGGAGTCTGCTATAATCACATCATTTATGGCACATTCACAGTTTAGAGCACCGCTTGATGACTTGTTTGAAGAAGGATCATTTTGAGATTAAAAGGTCAGGCTCGCTGTAGTCTGTGTCTAACACGGCAACACCCACGAAATTATGTTTTTATCTCCTCCGCGAATCTTGTGCAGACAGTTTCCTCTCACTCTGGTCTGCAGCAGGCAAACGCACGCACCCTTTCCATTCCTCCCACAGACTTGATTTCACAGGACATAGGGCAGCACAGCGGTAGAGTTGCTGCCTCACAGTGCCAGAGACCCGGGTTCGATCCTGACTACGGGTGCTGTCTGTACGGAGTCTGCACGCTCTCCTCCTGACCCGTGTGGGTTTTCTCCGGGTGCTCCGGTTTCCTCCCACACTCCAAAGACGTGCAGGTTTGTAGGCTAATTGGCTTCGGTATAAATGTAAATAGTCCCGAGGTGTGTGTAGGATGGTGTAAGTGTGCGGGGATCGCTGGTCCGCACAGACTCGGTGGGCCGAAGGGCCTGTTTCTCTAGCTGTATCTCTAAACCAAACTAAAAATCTAAACAAGGGAACAGACAAAATGTGTAGGAAGGAACTGCAGATGCCGGTTTAAATCAAAGACACAAAGCGCTGGAGTAACTCAGCGGGTCAGGCAGCATCTCTGGAGAACATGGATTGATGACGTTTCTGTCCAGGGACCGTCTTCAGACCGATTGTTGGGGGGGGGGGGGGGGGGGGGGAGCTGGAAGGGAGGAGAGACAGGATATAGGTGGACACAGGCAAGCAGGGTTTGGATGGGCAGATGGTTGCAACAAAGGGAAGAGATTTAAGCACAAGAACAGGCCCTTCGGCCCACAATGTCTGTGCCGAAAACGATCAGCTCGTATCTGCCTGCACATAGTCCATATCCCTCCACTCATTGCATATCCATGTGTCATCCAAAGCCTCTGAAACACCACTATCGTTTCTGCCTCAACTACCACCCAGGCAGCGCTTTCCAGGCACCCACCATCCTATGTGTGTAATAAAAAAGCTGCCCCACACATCTCCTTTAAACTTTGCCCCTCTCACCATAAAGCTGCCCCCTCTAGTGTTTCACGTTACCATCCTGAGAAAAATGTTCTGACTGTCTACCATGTCTATGCCATAATTTTATTTACATTACACCCTTTAAACAAGCGTAACTGCAGAAAAAAGGGGGAGAGAGGGGGGTGAGGGGGGGAGAGGGGGCTGAGGGGGGGGGGGAGGGGGCTGAGGGGGGGCTGAGGGGGAGAACAGCACACACCCACACACACAAGACAATTCACAGAAGCCATTTAACCTACAAACCTTGTGTGTAAGAAAGAACTGCAGGTGCTGGTTAAAATCGAAGGTAGACACAAACTGCTGGAGTAACTCAGCGGGACAGGCAGCATCTCCGGGTCCCACTGAGTTACTCCAGCATTTTTGTGTCAACCTACAAACCTGTTTGTCTTTGGAGTGTGGGAGGAAACCCAAGTACCTGGAGAAGCCCCCCCCAGTCACAGAGAGAGAGAGTATAAACTCCGTAAAGTCAGCGCCTGTAGCCGGGATCGAACCTGGGTCTCTAGTGCCGTGAGGCAGCAACTCTACCCGCTGCGACACCGTGTCACCTTAAAGCCACTGTCCCACGGTACGAGTTCATTCCAAGAGCTCTCCCGAGTTTAAAAAAAAATCAAACTCGCGGTAAGCACGGAGAATGAACGTAGCGGGTATGTCGGAGCTCGGGGACGTCTCTTAGCGCTAACGACATGTACTCGGGAAGACTCGCTAACGGCAGGTAAGCAGGGGAAGACTCGTGAAGATTTTTCAACATGTTGAAAAATGTCCACGAGAGCCCCGAGTACCGGCGAGCGGCCATTACCGTAAATATCCGAGTTCGAATCAGGGCAAACTCGGGGAGAGCTCTTGGAATTAACTCAGCAGTGAGATCACGCGGTTCTTGGGGTGGAGAGGGGTGATAGCGGTATAAAGGGGAGGGTAGTGTCTTGTGTTCTGTGTCTTGTGTCTACTGTTTGTGGGTAAGTGTGTCTGTTTAGTGTTCAGCCATGAATGAATGGCGGTGCGGGCTCGACGGACCTGGTGGTCTACTCTCGCACCTACTTTCTATGATTCTATGATTCTATGACAGGGCTATTAGTACTTTGGTTTCCTGCAGAGTAAATGGTTCACCAACTTTTTCAGCCGTGTCGACACTCAAAGTCCTCTATTCGCCCCCCCCCCCCCCCCCCCATTGCAAGTGTACGCATCAGCTGGAGCCCCTCCCGTCTCCTCTCCCACCCCCACCCTCTCACCTTTGATCACTGGAGGTCACACGCCACTGACGACATACAGTAAAACTGCTGAGGAGCTGCGTAATTACATTATTCTGACTCATCACATTATACGCAAGCGCTTTTAAAAAATCCAGTCCTTATTTGTGCCTTGTTTCAAAAAGAATCGAACACAACAGGAGCTCGGATCAGTCACGCGAATGATTTTAACTGCAGCAAATCTCAGAGGGACCGCAGCTCAGTAATTGTTCTTGAGGATGAAAATGTGAACGAGCTGTTGCAAATTAAGATTTGTACACAGGCTCAGTGACAATAGACAATAGGTGCAGGAGTAGGCCATTCGGCCCTTCGTGCCAGCACCGCCATTCAATGTGATCATGGCTGATCATCCACAATCAGTACCCCGTTCCTGCCTTCTCCCCATATCCCCTGACTCCACTATCTTTAAGAGCCCTATCTAGCTCTCTTTTGAAAGTATCCAGAGAACCTGCCTCCACCGCCCTCTGAGGCAGAGAATTCCACAGACTCACCACTCTCTCTGAGAAAAAGTCCGTTCTAAATAGCTTACCCCTTATCCTTAAACTGTGGCCCCTGGTTCTGGACTCCCCCAACATCGGGAACATGTTTCCTGCCTCTAGCGTGTCCGAACCTTAATATTCTTATATGTTTTAATGAGATTCCCTCATCCTTCTAAACTCCAGAGTGTACAAGCCCAGCCGCTCCATTCACTCAGCATATGACAGTCCCGCCATCCTGGGAATTAACCTTGTAAACCTACGCTGCACTCCCTCAATAGCAAGACGTTTGATTTTTTTTGCAGGAAAAGAGGTGTAGCTTTTAGACAGTGCAGGTTTTTTTTATAGTCAATGTATACCGAGGTTAAATGAAAGGCTTTGATTTGCAAACAGACAACATAATACAATACAATCATGTCAAACTCAAGTACAATAGACAGAGCTAAGGGGAAGATACAGAGTGCAGGATATAGTTCTCAGCATTGTAGCACATCAGTTCCAGAGACAAGCTCTATAGGCTAGACGAGGCCTGGATAGAGTGGATGTGGAGAGGATGTTTCCACTAGTGGGAGAGTCTTGGACCAGAGGTCCCAGCCTCAAAATTGAAGCACGTCCCTTTAGGAAGGAGATGAGGAGGAATTTCTTTAGTCAGAGGGTGGTGAATCTGTGGAATTCATTGCCACAGAAGGCTGCAGAGGCTGTCAATGGATATTTTTAAGCCACAGATAAATAGATTCTTGATTAGTACGAGTGTCAGGGGTTATGGGGAGAAGGCAGGAGAATGGGGTTGAGATGGAAAGATAGATCAGCCAGGATTGAACGGCGGAGTAGACTCGATGGGCCGAATGGCCTAATTCTGCTCCCTGGTTTTTATTTATTTTTTTAGTTTTCGAGATACAGCGTGGGAACAGGCCCTTCGGCCCCCCCGAGTCAACGATCCCTACACAGTAACACTAGGGACAATTTACACTTATGCCAAGCCAATCTACCTACAAACCTGCACGTCTTTGGAGTGTGGGAGGAAACCGAAGATGTCGGAGGAAACCTACACGGGTCACGGGGAGAACGTACAAAGTCTGTCCAGACAGCACCCGTAGTTGGGATCGAATCCGGATCTCTGGCGCTGTGAGGCAGTAACTCTACCCCTGCGCCACCGAGCCACCACTCCCATCATTTATCAACTAATGAAAGTCCAGCGTCCACAATGACCTACGATCGGCCTTATTGTAGATAGTTGGACTCTCTCTAATCAGACTTTATCTTGCACTAAGTGTTAAGGGCCTGTCCCACGAGCATGCGACTCCATGCGGCAAGCGCGACCTAACGTGGTCGCTTGAGTCGTACGGCCTCGCGGGGCCGGTCCCACTTCGATCGCCGGAGCCGTATGGAGTTGTGCGGGGCTGGTCCCGACATCGCGCCGGGCTCCGAAAAACTGACCGTGCTCAAAAATTCCGCGCGGCAACGGTCTGCCGGTCCGCAGCGTCTTGACGCCGTACGTCACGCGCGAACTTCCCGCGACTTCGCTCAAACTTCACGTCACTCACTCAACCTCCGCGCGGCCCCCCGCTTCCGGTTTGGTCGCGCTTGCCGCATACAGGTCACATGCTCGTGGGACCGGCCCTTTATTCCACTTGTCCCATATATCTATACACTGTGGACAGCTCGATAGAAATCAGGCAGAGTCTTTTCGCTGACTGAATAACGAGCAACATAAAAGCTTTTTGCTGTACCTCGGTACATGCGACTATAATAAATTCAACTGGATCACACGTGGTAGAAACAAAGAACTGGAGATGCTGGTTTATACGAAGGGGACGCACAAAGTGCTGGAGTAGGAGAGGAATAGATCGGGTAGATGCACAGAGTCTCTTGCCCAGAGTAGGGGAATCGAGGACCAGAGGCCATAGGTTCAAGGTGAAGGGAAAAGATTTAATAGGAATCTGAGGGGTAATATTTTCACACAGAGGGCGGTGGGTATATGGAAAAAGCTGCCAGAGGAGGTGGTTGAGGCTGGGACTATCCCAACGTTTAAGAAACAGATAGACAGGTACATGGATAGGACAGGTTTGGAGGGATATGGACCAAATGCAGGCAGGTGGGACTAGTGTAGCTGGGACATTGTTGGCTGGTGTGGGCAAGTTGGGCTGAAGGGCCTGTTTCCACACTGTATCACTCTATGACTCTACGACTAACTCAGCGGCCCAGGGAAGTCCACAACCTGCAGAAAGGGCCCCGACCCGAAATATCACCCATTCCTTTTCCTCCAGAGATGTTGCCTGACTCGCTGAGTTACTCCAGCACCCTGTGTCTCTCTATGGATCGCGTGTGGGTTTGGCAGGTTGAAGCGATGGTTTGGCCTCTTCATTTTGGCCCTGGGAGACGGAACGCACATCAGCTGGTGGTCACACCCACAGCATCAAGAGACAGAGAGAGAGAGAGGCGTGGGCGCTGAGCAAGGGCAGGTCTGGACAAGGCTGGGATGCATCGTAATGTGATCCATGGACAAAAGACCAGACGCTGGAGAAAACTCGGGGCCCGAAAATACCCGGCAGACAAAGGAAGAGAGAAGGAGAAGCCAGAATATTCTGCTGCAGTAATTGTCGTTACAAATCAAAGGCGCTGAGTGCTGGAGTAACTCAGCAGGTCAGGCAGCATCTCTGGAGATAGATACAACGTGCCGGAGTAACTCAGCGGTTCAGGCAGCATCTCTGGGGAAAAAGGATGGGTGATATTTTCGGGTGGGGGGGGGCCCCACTTCCTCAGACTGAAGAAGGGTCCTGACCCGAAACGTCACCCATCCAGATACTCCAGAGATGCCGCCTGGCCCGGTGAGTTACCCCAGCTTTTTGTGTCCATCTTCGGTTTCAACCAGCATCTGCAGTTCCTTCCGTCTGATGAAGGGTCTCGACCTGAAACGTCACCCATTCCTTCTCTCCAGAGATGCTGCCTGTCCCGCTGAGTTACTCCCAGCTGTTTGTGTCTTTATCCAGAGATGCTGCCTGACCCGCGGAGTTCTTTGAGCACTGCATGTCTCTTTTTTTATATATGTATATATATATATATATATATATATATAAACCGACATCTGCAGTTTTTGGCTTTGACATTCTTCATTTTTGCGGCTTAGTTCTAAATTGGTCTGATAATTCTCCAGTGAAATGCTTTCGCCAAGTTCATTCCATGAAAGGCATTAAAGTGATGCTCACGTAACTGACCCACACGTCTAGCGAGCCACTAACGTATTCGCTTGCTGGGCTTGCACTTTGTATCTGTGCTTGTTTAGTTAAGAGATACAGCGCGGAAACAGGCCCTTCAGCCCACGCCGACCAGCGATCCCCGCACACTGACACTACCCTACACACACACACACACACACTAGGGACAATTTACACATACACCAAGCCAATCACCCTACAAACCTGTGCGTCTTTGGAGTGCGGGAGGAAGGGGAAGATATCGGAGCAAAACCCCGCGCAGGTCACGGGTAGAAGGTACAAACTCCGTACAGGCAGCACCCACAGTCGGGATCGAACCCGGGTCTCCGGCGCTGCAAGCGCTGTGTAGGGCCCCCGTCCCACTTAGGAAACCCTAAACGGTAACCTCTGGAGACTTTACGCCCCACCCAAGGTTTCCACGTGGTTCCCGGAGGTTTTTGTCAGTCTCCCTACCTGCTTCCACCACCTGCAACCTCCGGCAACCACCTGCAACCTCCGGGAACCGCACGGAAACCTTGGGTGGGGCGCAAAGTCTCCAGAGGTTTCCGTTCAGGTTTCCGAAGTGGGACAGGGGGCATTATTAGGCAATGTCTCTACCCGCTGCGCCACCGTGACAGCCCGGGTAATACGCAAAGGTTGACTTTGGCAGATCATGGAGAGAACAGGATTTCTGCACAGGTTTCCACGCAAATCTAGCTCCACTCTCCCTCCCCCTCTCTTCCACCCCCCCCCCCCCCCCCCCCCACTTCCTCTCTCCGATGAGATCAATACACCATCTTGCTTATTGGTCCCACCAGGGGATTGAACTAAGCGACTGCCCCTTCCATGACCTGCGGGATCACTTGAGTACATTGGAATTCAGATTGATTTTCCACGTCATATTGATCACAGTACAGAGCTCATACGGTCACAAGTGATAGGAGCAGAATTCGGCCATTCGGCCCATCAAGTCTACTCAAGTCATTCAATCATGGCTGATCTATTTCTCCCTCCTAACCCCATTCTCCCCGTAACCCCTGACACCCGCACTAATCAAGAATCTATCCATCTCTGCCTTCAAAATATCCACTGACTTGGTCTCCACAGCCGTCTGTGGCAATGAATCCCGCAGATTCACCACCCTCTGACTAAAGAAATTCCTCCTCATCTCCTTCCGGAAGGAACCTCATTTAATTCTGAGGCTGTGCCCTCTGTTCCTAGACTCTCCCACCAGTGGAAACATCCTCTCCACATCCACCCAATCCAGGCCTTTCACTATTCGGCAAGTTTAAATGAGGTCCCCACCTCATCCTTCTAAACTGCAGTGAGTACAGGCCCAGATATAAGCCAGAGATAAAGAGATTCTTGATCACAGGTGTCAGGGGTTATGGGGAGAGGCAGGGGTTGGGGTTGAGAGGGAAAGATAGATCAGCCATGATTGAATGACGGAGTAGACTCGATGGGCCGAATGCCGTCAAATGTCATCAAACGCTCATCATATGTTAACCCATTCATTCCTGGGGTCGTTCTCTCTGGGCAAAAGCATGAAAGGATTCACTGGGATATTCAGCTGTGCAGTTCAACATCTACCTGCATGCAAACTGCATCCATTTTGAGACAAATGGAAAATATTTTCATGATTCCACCTTAAAGAAAAGTCCAAAAGTTTCGCCCCCTAAACCTGGCCAATTTTTATCCCTTAGTCAGCATCACCGAACTGCTCAGATTATCCACCCTTGATCAAGCTCGGGGATGTATGGCAGCTGGCTGTAAAAGTGGGCTGTTTCCAATACATAATGACTATAGAGTTGGCCTTGGCATCATGTCCATCACAGACCTTGTGGGCCGAATGGCCTGATCCTGTGCGGTACTGCTTGACATATCAACAACTGGACAACTGGAGGGTCTCCAGGTAAATTGCCTTCGGTAAAATTGTAAATTGTCCCTAGTGCGTGTAGGATAGTGTTAGCGTGCAGGAATCGCTGGTCGGCACGGGCCCGATGGGCCGAAGGGCCTGTATCTATAACAAAATTAGACCAGTGGACCAAGCTGCCAGAAGTCTCAGCACCTGATTAAGGCCCAACCTGAGTAACAGCTTGCTGCTACAAATGACAGCCCCAGGGGTGGTGAATCTGTGGGATTCATTGCTGCAGAAGGCTGTGGAGGACAAATCAATGGATATTTTTAAGGCAGAGATAGATGGGTTCTTGTGCAGGAAGGAACTGCAGGTGCTGGTTTAAACCCAAAGATAGACACAAAGTGCTGGAGTAACTCAGCGGGACAGGCAGCATCTCTGGAGAGAAGGAATGGGTGATGTTTTGGGTCGACACCCTTCTTCAGACGGAACAAGATAGATTCTTGATTGGCACGGGAATCAGGGGTTATGGGGAGAATGTGGTTGAGAGGGGGAGAGAGAAAGACCAGCCATGATTGAATGGCGGAGTAGACTTGATGGGCCGAATGGCCTGATGCTGCTCCAATCACTACACTGGATTCTACGCACCCTCCTTATGTCTCTCCTCTGTCGTAATTGTGTAGCAGCTGTGAAAACAGGCGGCTCTGTAGTCATGTAAGCCAACTACAATGAACATGGTCTGGGATAATTACTAACCTCTGAAGTCTGTGAGCCAGCTATTATATGGATGTCTCCCTTCCTGGTCTGCGTGCTGCAGAGATGTATGTTATCTGGAACTTGTTTAAACAGGGTTTTTTGCTTTACTGCAGCCGACCCTAATTTGGTCTCGTTTCGAGATAGTTTAAGGACATTGAGCAGCAGAGGACGTGGGTTTAATGTGAGGAGAATTTAGGAGATTGAGGGGGGATCTTATAGAAACCTACACAATTCTTAAGGGGTTGGACAGGCTAGATGCAGGAAGATTGTTCCCGATGTTGGGGAAGTCCAGAACAAGGGGGTCATACTTTAAGGATAAGGGGGGGAAGTATTTTAGGACCGAGATGAGAATTTTTTCTTTCACACAGAGAGTGGTGAATCTGTGGAATTCTCTGCCACAGAATGTAGTTGAGGCCACAATTCATTGGCTATATTTAAGAGGGAGTTAGATGTGGCCCTTGTGGCTAAAGGGATCAGGGGGTATGGAGAGAAGGCAGGTACAGGATACTGAGTTGGATGATCAGCCATGATCATATTGAATGGCGGTGCAGGCTCGAAGGGCCGAATGGCCTACTCCTGCACCTATTTTCTATGTTTCTATGAGAGGAAAGATTTAATAGTAACCCGAGGTGTAACTTTTTCACACAAAGGATGGTGGGTGTATGGTACGAGCTGCCTGAGAAGGTAGTTGAGGCCGGGACTATCGCAACGTTTAAGAAACAGGTACAGGGATAGGACGGGTTTAGAGGGATATGGGCCAAATGCAGGCAGGTGGGGGATAGTGTGTATGGGACATGTTGGCCGGAGTGGGCAAGTTGGGCCGAAGGGCCTGTTTGCACGCTGTAAGACCCCACGGCTCTCTGAGGTACAGCGCGGAAACAAGCCCTTCGGCCCATCGAGCCCCCGCCCGACCAGCGATCACCCAGTACACTAGCACCAGCCGATACACCGGGAGCGAATTACAACTTCTGTCAAAGCCAATCAACCTACAAACCTCGTCGTGGGTTTCCTCCTGGTCCTCCGGTTTCCTCCCACATCACAAAGACGTGCGGATTTCTCCGTCAATCGGCCCTCTGTGAATTCCACTCGTGTGTAAGGAATGGATATGAAAATTGGGATATCACAAAACTAGTGGGAATGGGTGGTGGTCAGTACGAACTCAGTGGGCCGAATGGCCAGTTTCCATGCACTATCTTTCAATCCATTTCAGACTTTACATTTATTTCAGTTATGCAGCCCGTCCGATATCAGCTTTAACCAAAACCCTGCACAGGTACATATTAAAATACTCGATGGTAATTCTCTTTTAAAGCAAGTCTCAATCACAATTGAAATAAGCTTGGCTATACTTTCCCCAAAATCGCTGCAAGCATCACTGAACATAGAACAGGCCCTTCGGCCCACCATGCCCCTGCGGAACAAGATGCCCAGTTAAACTAATCTCCTCTGCTAGCCCATCATCCATATCCCTCCACTCCCTGCGTATCCATGTGCCCCGTTTCAAATGTGAAGGAAGGAACTGCAGATGCTGGTTTACACCAAAAAGAAAGACAAAGTGCTGGAGTAACATAACGGATCAGGCAGCATCTCTGGAAGAAAAGGAGAAGGGTGACCCTTCTTCAGTTCTGACCCAAAATGCCATCCTTTTTCTCCACAGATGCTGCCTGAGTTACTCCAGCACTTTGTGTCTATCTTTGTTCTAAACCAGCACCTGCAGTTCCTCCCAACCCATTTCAGAGCAGGGTGTATATTTTACAGAAGAGCTGTAGGAGCTGGGATTTACCCCGGTAAATCTGGAAGACAGAGTGAACCTGCAAGTCTGCCTATCGGATGTTAGTGTTCTCCATTTTAAGTCCCCGTGCCAACCTGATTATGCAAGACTGCTTGTACATAATAAGCACTTTTATCTGGACTCAACTCCCCAAGTAAACATGCCTTTGTGAACGAGGTTCAAGAACTCACAAAGAGGTCCTTGGCCCTTGTTTTGGCACGGAGCTTAAATAACCAGCTGGCCCTGACTGGGCGACACTATTCACTCCGCTGGCAGGCCAAAGACGACTCGTAGAGCTATAGTGCCACAGGGCCACAAGTGATACATCGTGGAAACAGGCCCTTCAGCCCAACTTGCCCACACCGGCCAACATGTCCCAACTACACTAGTCCCGTGTTTAGTCCATATCCCTCCAAACCTGTCCTATCCATGTAGAAACATAGAAAATAGGGGCAGGAGTAGGCCATTCGGCCCTTCGAGCCAGCACCGCCATTCAATATGATCATGGCTGATCATCCAAAATCAGTGCCCCTGTTCCAGCTTTCTCCCCATATCCCTTGATTCCATTAGCCCCAAGAGCTAAATCTAACTCTCTCTTGAATGCATCCAGTGAATTGGCCTTTTGTGGTAGTGAATTCCACAGATTCACAACTCTCTGGATGAAAAAACATTTCCTCATTTCAGTCCCAAATGGCTGACCCCTTATTCTTAAACTGTGGCCCCTGGTTCTGGACCCCCAACATCGGGAACATTTTTCCTGCATCTAGCCAGTCCAATCCCTTAAGAATTTTATATGTTTCTATAAGGTCCCCTCTCATCCTAAATTCCACTGAATATAATTCTTAAATATAATTTCTTAAATATTCGGATAATCCCGGCCTCAACTACCTCCTCTGGCAACTCGTTCCATACACCCAGCACCCTTTGTGTGGCAAAGGCCACCCCTCAGTTTCCTATTAAATCACTGGATTAAATAACAATTAGACCCTATTACTCACTGGAACTTTTGAAAAAGTATTCGGGACTGTGCCTCCGAAGGGCAAATACGGGCAGCGTAACACAGTGCAAGAGAGAGAGGGGGGAGAGAGAGGGGGGAGAGAGAGAGAGGGGGGGGGGGGGGGGGGAGAGAGAGGGGGGAGAGAGGGAACAAGAGATCAAGTATTTTCCCCTCTCAGCCAAACAGAACCTCCATGCCATTTCCTTGTAAAAATAATAAAGTGACACAAAAGCCTTGTTCAGGTCGGGCTGCTTCATTGGATTCAGCCCAAAACAACAGGCAATACAGGCAGCTGAATCTGTAAACAATGCATTGGGGAATTTTAAAAAAGCCATTCCAGCGTTGCTGAGTTCAATAGAAGTTGACTCCAAAATGGTGACCTACACGCCGTTCAAAATTCCCTTTGGGCCTAGATTTTTTTTAAGCCTTTAAAGACTTTACTTCAGACTTTAGAGATACAGTGCGGAAACAGGCCCTTTGGTCCACTGGGTTTGTGCCGCCCAGCAATCACCCCACACACCAACACACACACACACACACACACAAACGTGCACATGCGCGCACACACACACACACACACAAACGTGCACATGCGCACACACACACACACAAACGTGCACATGCGCACATACACACCAACACACACACACACACACACACACAAACGTGCACATGCGCACATACACACCAGCACATACACACCAACACATACACACACACACCAACACACATACACACCAGCACATACACACCAACACATACACACACACACCAACACACATACACACCAGCACATACACACCAACACATACACACACCAATTTACAATTTAAAAAAAAATCGACGCCAAATTAACCGACAAACCTGTACGCCTTTGGAGTGTGGGAGGAAACCAGAGCACCCGGGGAAAACCCACGCAGGTCTCGGGGAGAACGTGCAAACTCCATACAGACAACACCCGTAGTCAGGATCGAACCTGGGTCTCTGTAAGGCAGCAACTCTATCGATGTGCCACCTGGAATTCTGCAGCTGTCCACTCTAATAACTATCTGCCCTTTGTCCAGCAGAGGATGTCCAGTAAGGGATGCAAAGTAGATTTGACCTGACGCTGTATGTTTGGTCGTGAGTAGTCGCCCAAAGAGTCGGACCTTTTTCTGGGCGCCGCTGGATTTTCAACGTGTCGAAAATCTTGGGAGACCTGCTACAACTATGACGGGTGGCGGCAAGTCTCTGAAAAATAAGTTGCGTGTGGGACAGGCCCTTAAGTGTTTGGTAGTTCTGTGGTCAGTACGTGACAACTACCCACTTGACTCCCTGACATCTCCTTCCTTGACAACAATGCTCAGATCAAGCCATATTAGGATAAGATTAGCAACACAAGATGCTTCCTCGAGGATACTGAAACAACAAGTTATTTTTTCCCCCCATCTCCCTCGAGTTTATTTTCACTCGAGCAGTGCCTTATATGTCATTCACTGTCCTCCTGACTAAATATTACTGATTAGTTTAGTTTAGAGATACAGCGCGGAAACAGGCCCTTCGGCCCACTGAGGCAGCGACCCCCGCACCCCAACACTATCCTACACACACACTAGGGACAATTTATTACATTTAAACCAAGCCAGTTAACCTACAAACCTGCACGTCTTTGGAGTGTGGGAAGAAACCGAAGTTCGCGGAGAAAACCCACGCAGGTCACGGGGAGAACGTACAAACTCCGTACGGGTAAGCACCTGTAGCCAGGATCGAACCCGGGTCTCTGGCGCTGTGAGGCAGCAACTCTACCGCTGCGCCACCGTGCCGTGATTGCTTGCCTCGTTGAAATCTTCCCCTCCGCTAAAAATGTTCCATTCTGTGATAGACACAAAATGCTGGAGTAACTCAGCGGGACAGGCAGCATCTCCGGATGGAAGGAATGGGTGACGTTTCGGGTCGACACCCTTCATCAGACCGAGAGTCACTTGGAGAGGGGAAACGGGAGATATGGAAGGGCAAAGTGTCAAAGGGGACAAAGCTCGAGGAAGATGTCGAATAGACCATTGTTAGCTGGGGAAGGGGACAAGGAGGCACACAATTTAAAATTTAATCAGGAAAGTCATACTGGTCGGAGAACAAGGATTCCTACACAATGTACCAATCTACATTGGATCTGTGTTTTCACACCTTATATCTCTATATCTCCCTCTCCCCTGACTCAGTCTGAATAATAGACAACAGACAATAGGTGCAGGAGTTGGCCATTTGGCCCTTCGAGCCAGCACCGCCATTCAATGTGATCATGACTGATCATCCCCAATCAGTGCCCCATCCCTGCCTTCTCCCCATATCCCCTGACTCCGCTATATTTTAGAGCCCTATCTAGCTCTCTCTTGAAAGCATCCAGAGAACCGGCCTCCGAGGCAGAATAAGGGTCTCAACCCAAAATGTAACCCATTCCTTGTCTCCAGAGACGCTGCCTGCCCCGCTGAGTTACTCCAACATTGTGTGTCATAAGCTCATGTAATAGGAGCAGATAGCAGAATTAGGTAATTCGGCCCATCGTGTCTACCCGGCCATTCAATCATGACTGATCAATCTCTCCCCTGTCGTACCATAACCCCTGTCACCCGTACTAATCAAGAATCTATCTATCTCTGCCTTAAAAATACCTAATAATGGACTCCACAGCCATCTGTGGCAATGAATTCCACAGATTCACCAGCCTCCGAATGAACAAATTGCTCTTCTTCCTAAAAAAATGTCCTTTAATTCTATAGGTACACAAAAATGCTGGGGAAACTGAGCGGGTGCAGCAGCATCTATGGAGCGAAGGAAATAGGCAACGTTTCGGGCCGAAACCCTTCTTCAGTATTTTGTGTACCTTCGATTTTCCAGCATCTGCAGTTCCTTCTTAAACACTAAATCCTTTAATTCTATGACCTCTGGTCCTAGACTCTCCCACTAGTGGAAACGTCTCTCTCCACATCCGCTCGAACCCGACCTTTCCTTATCCAAGCCCATCCTTATATCTGTCGGAAGGAACTGCAGATGCTGGTTTAAATTGTGTGGGGTCAAATTGTGATTTGGGGAAACTGTATTGAATATATTTATGTATAGCCTCCGAGAATGTGGGCTGGACTTTTGTAAGGATCATGTATTGTATATATTTATTTCTCGAATAAAGTATATTTTGATTTTTTTTTTTAAATGTTGGTTTAAACAGAAGATAGACACAAAATGCTTGGAGTAACTCAACGGGTCGGGAAGAAGGGTCTCGACGCAAATAAAATCACCCGTTCCTTCTCTCCGGAGATGCTGCCTGTCCCGCTGAGTTAGAAACATAGAAAATAGGTGCCATTCGGCCCTTCAAGCCAGCACTGTCATTCATTGCGATCATGTCTGATCGTCCCCTATCAATAACCCGTGCCTGCCATCTCCCCATATCCCTTGACTCCACTAGCCCCTAGAGCTCTATCTAACTCTCTCTTAAATCCATCCAGTGACTTGGCCTCCACTGCCCTCTGTGGCAGGGAATCCCACAAATTCACAACTCTCTGGGTGAAAAAGTTTTTTCTCACCTCAGTCTTAAATGACCTCCCCTTTATTCTAAGACTGTGTGGCCCCTGGTTCTGGACTTGCCCAACATTGGGAAAATTTTTCCTGCATCTAGCTTGTCCAGTCCTTTTATAATTTTATATGTTTCTATAAGACCCCCCCCCCCCCATCCTTCTAAACTCCAGCATCTTGTGTCCATGTCTGCATTTGTATCAGTCGTGCAGGTCGGATTCTGAATTCCCGACGTACTTTCTCCAGCGAAAGGCTGACGAGGACAGACAGACGGAGTGACGGGCACAGCAGCCCCACCACCCCTACAGTCACTGCACTGCACTGCAGCGTAATTTCCATAATGCCACTGCATCATCATGCATTATGCATTATGCATCCTGACTTACACCCGACTCACCGTGGGGGTCCGAATCAGAATAAGCTTCCCAGTTTGAAATACTTCGCTGGGTGGGAGGAAGGAACTGCAGATGCTGGTTTAAACCCAAGTGTTTAAGAAGGAACTGCAGATGCTGGAAAAATCGAAGGTAGACAAAAATGCTGGAGAAACTCAGCGGGTGCAGGTAGCATCTATGGAGCGAAGGAAATAGGCAACGTTTCGGGCCGAAACTTTGCTATTTCCTACGCTCCATAGATGCTGCCTCACCCGCTGGTTTAAACCCAAGACAGGCTCGAAAAGCTGGAGTAACACAGCGGGACAGGCAGCATCTCTGGATAGGAATGGGTGACGTTTCGGGTCGAGACCCTTCTTCAGACCGAGAGTCAGGGGAGAGGGAGTTTGTGCCTGGATGTAGATCACACCAACACAACGGAAAATCATCCTTCTGTAGAAAGTTAACAGCAGAATCTTCCCTAATCGAACTATCAATTGTATATGTTTAAAAAGACTGGCTATTTTGGCATGAACTGATCTAAAGCAGCACAGCTCAGTGAGTGAATTGTATGAGTCTAAAGAGGGGTCTCGACCCGAAACGTCACCCATTCCTTCCCTCCAGAGATGCTGCCCGTCCCGCTGAGTTACTCCAGCATTTTGTGCCTATCTTCGGCTTAAACCAGCACCTGCAGTTCCTTCCTGCACATTAAGTGAATTGTAATAATTGCGTTTAAAGATTTAAAAAAAAATCTTTCAAAAAGGCCAGAGTTGAAAGTAAAGACTAGACGCTGGCAATCATTGTAAAATGCCCTCGTAATAAATACTCTGCATTCTGGGGTCACTGTGGCCTTGAGGGGTCTCTGCTCAGTCAATAACAGAATGTTACATTTATAAATCATTCTCTAAATATCATGGCTGCACTTCCATTCTTGGAAGTAAAATGAATGTTGACACCACAGTCCTTGTCGAATGGCAGAGGGAAAAGCTTTTCTGCAAGATCAAAATCAACTGCGTACAAACGTTTGTTTGAAGCCTCTCCCTGCAGCTCTCAGCGATTAATTTACTGATAGAGCCGCCGCCTCACATCGGGTTCGATCCTGACCTCGGGTGCTATCTGTGCGGAGTTTGCACGTTCTCCATGGGGTTTTTTCCCCCCACACCCCAACGACGTGCAGGTTTGTGGGTTAAAGAAGATAAAGACACAAAATGCTGGAGTAACTCAGCATCTCTGGAGGGAAGGAATGGGTGACATTTCGGGTCGAGACTCTTACAGGCTTGAAAGGTTAACTGTCCCTCTGTGAGTTGCCCCTAGTATGTAGAGGGGAGTGGTTGAGAAAATTGGGATAAGATAGAACTAGCATGAACGAGTGGACTGATAAAGCCTGTTTGCATGCTTTTGCGTACTGTGGAACAGCATCCCTCTTCCCATCAGAACTGCCCCCTCCATCGACTCCTTTAAGTCGAGACTTAAAACTCATCTTTACTCTCAAGCCTTTCTTGACGTCCTCTGAGTGAGGACTATATGTATGTATTTATGTATGTAGTTAATCTATGAACCACTGTTGCATAACGTTAGTACCTCCACCAATGTAAAGCACTTTGGCCAACGAGAGTTGTTTTTTAAATGTGCTCTAGAAATAAAAGTGACTTGACTTGACGTTGTATCTCTAAAGTTTAACACTAAGATGGATAATCCCTTCTTTGATTACAAAATAAATCCAAGGTATTCTTGGACAGGGTGGTGAATCTGTGGAACTCATTGCCTCCGACGGTAGTGGAGACTAGGGCATTGGGCATTTTAAAAGCGGAGATTGATCGGTTCTTGGTTAGTATGGGTGTCAACGGTTACAGGGAGAAGGCAGGAGAATGGGAAAAATAGATGAGCCATGATCAGACGGCAGTGCAGGCTAGATGGGCCGAATAGTCTAATTCTGCTCCTATGTCTTATGTACTTATGAAAAGATGGGTGTGTGAAGTCAGGTCGTTTAGTTTAGAGGTACAGCGCGGAAACACCGAGTCCACGCAGACCAGGGATCCCCGCACACTAACACTATCCTACACACTCTGGGGACAATTTACAATTTTACCGAAGCCAATTAGTCTACAAACCTCTACGCCTTTGGAGTGTGGGAGGAAACCGGAGCACCCGAAGAAAACCCACGCAGGTCACGGGGAGAACGTGCAAACTCCACACAGACAGCGCCCGTAGTCGGGATCGAACCCGGGTCCCTGGCACCGCGAAGCAGCCTCCCTACCGCTGCGCCACCGTGCGTCTCATTTGGTTGGAGGTCAGTGATGGCTATGAAAGGCAGGAGAGACAGTGGGGCCGAATGGCCTCAGCCCAAACACTTAGGGTTGAAGGGAAGGAAAAATGTATAAGATACATGATGGGGATTACAGGACGGAAACTATTTAATAAAATAATAATCTTGCATTTGGTGACATCAGCACAAAAACAAGCGATCTTTCCCAGTGAAGCGAGTGACCTTTTTTGGATGTTAATGGATAACAGCCCTGGAACTAACGAAATCCACTGGATTCCTACCTCAAGAATCTGCAAAACTTCCCAAATATGGATATTCCATATCTCACTTTTCCCATTCGCAAACTCCCCCAAAACAAAAAACGTTTTATCTTTTGGATAAAGTTCCGTGCTGGGAGTCTCCGCCAAAGCCCGAGAGACTGATAAACATCGGAGACGGCCACTCAGAGAAAACAGCGCGGACAGGGCAAGTGGACAGGGTGCTTCCAAGATGGCGTCCAACACAGGCGACTATTTACGTGCCTGCCACAGAAGCAGATATGCAAACTCGTATCACAATCGCTCCACACTCATACATCTGTGTACACTGTAAATGGTTTGATTGTAATCATCTATTGCACTGAACCTTATTTCCTGATCACGTAACTATCTATACACTGTGAATGTAATCATGTGTTGTCTTTCCGCTGACTGGTTAGCACGCAACAAAAAGCTTTCCACTTTACCTCGGTACACGTGACAATAAACTAAACTGAAACTGCTCCAGCGACGGATTAAGAATGATGAAGGACCGAGTTTCATTCGATGTTGCAGCGAATTCTTCTTAAATCTGTGTTTTAGTTTAGTTTAGCTTAGAGATACAATGTGGAAACAGGCCCTTCGGCCCACTGAGTCCATGCCGACCAGTGATCCCCCACACAGTAACACTATCCTACACACACAGACAGACACAGACAGAGACAATTGACAATAGACAATAGGTGCAGGAGTCGGCCATTCGGCCCTTCGAGCCAGCACCGCCATTCAATGTGATCATGGCTGATCATCCCCAATCAGTACCCCGTTCCTGCCTTCTCCCCATATCCCCTGACTCTGCTATTTTTAAGAGCCCTATCCAGCTCGCTCTTGAAAGCATCCAGAGAACCGGCCTCCACCGCCCTCTGAGGCAGAGAATTCCACACAAGGGGCAATTTACATTTATACCAGGCCAATTAACCTGCAAACCTGTACCTCTTTGGAGTGTGGGAGGAAACCAAAGATGTCGGAGAAAATCCACGCGGGTCACGGGGAGAACGTGCAAACTCCGTACAGACAGCACCCGTAGTCGGGATCGAACCCGGGTCTCCAGGGCTGTAAGGCAGCAACTCAACGGCTGTGCCAATGTTGAATGATGCACAAATTCTTCTTAAATCTGTGTTTTAGTTTAGTTTAGAGATACAACGTGGAAACAGGCCCTTTGGCCCGCCGAGTCCACGCCGACCTGCGCCAACGTTGAATGATGCACACGTCGTAACTGCGCTGGAATGCACACCACTTCCTTGGCTCCGCAATGCCAACAATGAAGGGACAACACCCAGAGCAAACATTCGCACACACCACTCTAAACATTTAGTCCCCAGACCATCACGACATTAAGGGGCTGTCCCACTGTACGAGGTAATTCAAGAGCTCTCCCGAGTTTAAAAAAAATCAAACTCGTGGTAAACACGTAGAATATACGTAGCGGGTACGTTGGAGCTCGGGGACGTTTCTCAACGGCTCATAACGCTAACGGCAGGTACTCGGGAAACGCGGTAAGCTCGTGAAGATTTTTCAACATGTTGAAAAATGGCCACGAGAGCCCAGAGTACCTACGAGCGGCTATTATCGTAATTCTCCAAGTTCGAATCAGGGGAAACTCGGGGAGAACTCTTGAATTACCTTGTACTGTGGGACAGGCCCTTTAGGTACCAGCTGCAAGGTTCCCTACCTTGGCATGTTTGGGTGAAACCATGCCTTGCGGTGATAGGTAGGAAGGAACTGCAGATGCTGGTTTACACCGAAGATAGACACAAAATGCTGGAGTGACTCAGCGGGACAGGCAGCATCCCTGGAGAGAAGGAACAGGTGGAGTTTCGAGTTGACTACCTTGCAGTTTAGTTCTTAGGTTAATTATCGTCAGATGTAATGTACCTATATACACAGTGAAGTGCTTACATTGCCTGCTATCCAAACCGCGTGGCACGTCAGTAAAGTTGCTGCTTCACAGCGCCAGAGACCCGGGTTCGATCCTGACCACGGGTGCTGTCTGTACGGAGTTTGTACGTTCACCCCGTGACCTGCGTGGGTTTTCTCCGGGATCTCCCGTTTCCTCCCACACTCCAAAGGCGTGCAGGTTTGTAGGTCAATTGGCTTGGTACAAATGTAAATTGTGCCTAGTGTGTGTTGGATGGTGTTAGTGTGCGGGGATCGCTGGTCGGCGCGGGCTCGGTGGGCCGAAGGCTAAACTAAGCTACTGTGAAAGATTTTTTATTTGTTAAGACAATGAAACGAAATGTTACTCTTCTTGCTAAACTTCAGTAACATTCCAAATAAACGATCTAACCAGAAGTGACTTGTATCCTGAAGAATTATTTAGTCAAGGGTGAGAATGGCTCACTTTCAACTGAGTAGGAAACACTTGTGGGTGAATTACTTTAATGTCTAGAGTCAAGAGTGTTTTATTGTCATTTGTCCCAAAACAGAACAAATTCTTTGTCAACTGCTCTACATCGGTAAGACCAAGCGCAGGCTTGGCGATCGCTTCGCCCAACACCTCCGCTCAGTCCACAATAGCCAACCTGCCTCAGCACTTCAACTCCCCCTCCCATGCCGAATCCGATCTTTCTGCCCTGGGCCTCCTCCATGGCCAGAGTGAGTCCCACCGCAAATTGGAGGAGCAGCACCTCATATTCTGCTTGGGTAGTTTACACCCCAGTGGTATGAACATTGACTTCTCCAATTTCAGGTAGTCCCTGCTTTCTCCCTCCTTCCCCTCCCCTACCCAGCTCTCCCACAGCCCACTGTCTCCGCCTCTTCCTTTCTTTGTCCCGCCCCCACCCCCGACATCAGTCTGAAGAAGGGTCTCGACCCGAAACATCACCTATTCCTTCGCTCCATAGATGCTGCTTCACCCGCTGAGTTTCTCCAGCTTTTTTGTCTACCACCGAATTTTCAGCATCTGCAGTTCTTCCTTAAACAAATTCTAAAAATGATACCAAGTCATCTTAAACCATGCTGCTGACAGAATCTTCATCAGAAGGGGAGTATAGGCACAAGTGGGATAATCAGTCTCTCGAACATGCTTTTCCATTCAACTCCATCATAGCTGAGGTTTAGTTTAGCTTAGAGATACAGAATGGAATAAAGTCCCTTCGGCCCACCAAGTCCATGCCAACCATGCTATGTTCTCCCACTTTCTCGTCCACAAGGGAACTATTTTGCAGATAGCCAATTAACCTATAAACCCGCACGTCTTTAACACGTGGGAGGAAACCTATGTCGCTCTTCCAGGGAGATGCTAACTGCATTTCGTTGTCTCTGTACTGTACACTGCACAATGACAATTAAAGTTGAATCTGAATCTGAATCTATTATCTAAATGGTGGCCGACTAGGAAAAGGGGAGATGCAGCGAGACCTGGGTGTCATGGTACACCAGTCATTGAAAGTAGGCATGCAGGTGCAGCAGGCAGTGAAGAAAGCGAATGGTATGTTAGTTTTCATAGCAAAAGGATTTGAGTATAGGAGCAGGGAGGTTCTACTGCATTTGTACAGGGTCTTGGTGAGACCACACCTGGAGTATTGCGTACAGTTTTGGTCTCCAAATCTGAGGAAGGACATTATTGCCATAGAGGGAGTGCAGAGAAGGTTCACCAGACTGATTCCTGGCATGTCAGGACTGTCTTATGAAGAAAGACTGGATAGACTTGGTTTATACTCTCTAGAATTTAGGAGATTGAGAGGGGATCTTATAGAAACTTATAAAATTCTTAAGGGGTTGGACAGGCTAGATGCAGGAAGATTGCTCCCGATGTTGGGGAAGTCCAGGACAAGGGGTCACAGCTTAAGGATAAGGGGGAAATCCTTTAAAACCGAGATGAGAAGAACTTTTTTCACACAGAGAGCGGTGAATCTCTGGAACTCTCTGCCACAGAGGGTAGTCGAGGCCAGTTCATTGGCTATATTTAAGAGGGAGTTAGATGTGGCCCTTGTGGCTAAGGGGATCAGAGGGTATGGAGAGAAGGCAGGTACGGGATACTGAGTTGGATGATCAGCCATGATCATATTGAATGGCGGTGCAGGCTCGAAGGGCCGAATGGCCTACTCCTGCACCTAATTTCTATGTTTCTATGAAACCCGAGCACCTGGAGGAAGCCCACGCGGTCACGGGGAGAACGTGCAAACACCTCGCAGGCAGACAGCACCCGAGGGCAGGATCGAACCCGGGTCTCTGGTGCTGTGAGGCAGTGGCTCCACCAGCTGCGCCTGTTTGTCCCGATTGGATAAACCTCCCATTTCGAGACCCGGTTTAAATATCCCAGCCCAGGGAAATTACAGTCTCAAAATAAAGATCAGTAGCAATCAAAAAAAAATCTCTCACCAAGTGAAAAAAAGACTCCACCCTTATTTGTTTCCCCTTTACGGTGCCTGGATGTAATTGGGGAACGAGCTCTGTGCTGGCACTCTGCCTATTCTCACGCTCTGGAAAGTTACATCATGGAACAAAACAGCATAAGAACAGGCCCTTCGGCCCACAATGTCTGTGCTGGCATTCGGGCGGTGTAGAGTTATGGCTTTTACAAGGAATACAGAATTCCCACCATTGCTCCCCCCTTCCCACTCCCACTCCACCACCTCCACCCATTTTTGCATCTCCTGGGTAAAAAATAGAAACAGGACAGACAAGGACATGGGACACAAAGTGCCCAAGTCCACTCCGACCATCAATCACACGTTCAAACTAGGTCTACGCACCCCAGGGGCAATTTAGACAATGGGTGTAGCCGTTTGGCCCTTTGAGCCAGCACCGCCGTTCAATGTGATGATGGCAGATCATCCCCAATCAGTACCCAAGTTCCTGCCTTCTCCCCCTATCCCCTGACTCCGCTATCTTTAAGAGCCCTATCAAGCCCTCTCTTGAAAGTATCCAGAGAACCGGCCTCCACCACCCTCTGAGGCAGAGAATTCCACACTCACAACTCACAGAAAGTGTTTTCACACACAGAGTTTACAGAGGCCAAGTACAAACCCACGCGCCATTGGGATGTGGGAGGAAACCGGAGCACCCGGAGGAAACCCACATGGTCCATGAGAGAAGGTGCAATCATTTAAAAGAGACTTGGACAGGTACATGGGGAGGGATGTGGGCCATACGTAGGCAACTGGGGTCGGCTTAGATGGGGCATCTTGGATGGCACGGGCAAGTTGGGCCGAAGGGCATGTTTCTGTGCTGTGCGGGGAGAAACCGGAGCACCCAGAGGAAACCCACGCAGTTACAGGTAGAACGTGCAAACTCCACCCAGACAGCACCAGAAGTCAGGATTGAGTCCAGCTCACTGGCAGCCAGCTGGAGTTACACTTCATCGGTGTCTCCGGGACTTGGTGTGCACAAAGTGACTTCAATACTGAACTGGAGCAACAGTCGAGGGAGCGGGCCCGACCTTCCTGAGCAGCCACCCGCTTAGTTTAGTTTAAAGAAACAGGCCCACCGAGCCTGCGCCGACCAGCGATCCCCGCACACTAACACTACCCCACACACACACACGCACACACTAGGGACAATTTCCAATTTTACCCAAAGCCAATTAGCCTCCAAACCCGCAAGTCTTTGGAATGTGGGAGGAAACCGGAGCTTCCCGGAGAAAACCCACGCGGGTCACGGGAAGAGCGTACGGACAAGCACCCGTGGTCGGGATCGAACCCGGGTCTCCGGCGCTGTAAGGCGGCAACCCTGCCGCCGCGCCACCTCAAAACTTGGGAGAGGAGGCGAGACAGTTTACGACCAACGTGACCAATGCACTTGTGTGAGCAGCTGAAAGCGAAAACATTCCTGTCTCTCCACACGCCCAGAAACCTCGCAGCACAACAAAGGAAGTGCAGGGGGAGGGTGCGATTGCCCTATCTTACTGAAGCACATTGACCACTAAACGTACGCTGCCCTGCCAAGGCACAGGCCTACCCTACACAGAAAAACACCACTGATAAGAGAGTTCAGTTATTTTCCAAATACTGCAAATTAACTGCGAATTGATAAAAATACCACAACTTTTTTCCCCCCCCCTCAATAAAATTTCATTTATCTTTCCCAAGGCTATTTTAATAAGAGATGTAAACTGTATATCAGAAGTCACAATTCCATAAAATGCAACACAACAGCGGGTAGTGCTGCTGCCTCACCGCGCCAGAGGCCCCGGTTCGATCCTGACCCCCCCCCCCCTCCCGGTTGCTGTCTGTGTGGAGTTTGCACGTTCCCGCTGTGACTGCGTGGATCTTCCTCCACAACCCAAAGACGTGCAGATTTTTAGGTTGAATGTCCTCTGTAAATTGCTCCTAGTGTGTCGGGAGGGATGGGGAAAGTGTAACTCAGCGGGTCGAGCAGCAGCTCTGATGAGGAAATTGTGGGATGACATAGAACTAGGGTGAAAGTGTGATTGATGGAAGGCACGGAAGGTGGGCCGAAGGGCCTGTTTCCATGCTGTATTTCCAAACTAAACTAAAAGAACATTAATGCAGCACTTTATACCGGAAGGGAAATTATTCAGCATCAATGTACGAATAAGGTCACACACTGAGCCAATATAGAACTACTATATATCAACTATATTCTGCACTCTTCGCCTCTTCATTGTTCAATCTGGGACATATGACAATAAAACACTCTGGACTCTTGAACCCATTGCTCTCGAGTTTGGTTTGATTGTATTTATGTGGTATTATCCGATTTTAATTGGATAACATGCAAAACTAACCTTTTCACTGTCTCAGTACACGTGGCAACATTAAACCTTAAACCGTTCCTTCAAAACTCTGGAGGGGAAAAGAGGCCATTACTGACATCTCCTGGCTGCAATCCTGATCTCTGCGTTGAATTTGCATGTTCTCCTTGGGATGGCATGAGCTTCCGCTAAGTGCATTGGTTTTGTGCAGCTTACTAGGACCATAGTCCTTGGCACACCGCCCCCTGACGTGCAGGTGGGTGGGAACTTGTGGAAATGGTGAAGGTGGTGTCACAGGTAGATCGGGCGGTCAAAAAAGGCTCTTGGCACATTGGCCTGCATTAGTCAGAGAATATTGAGTGTTGAAGTTGGAAGGCCATGCTGCCTGGGTGAATTGGGGTGAAGCAGCATTTAAAGTATTGTGTTCAGTTCTGGGCACCAGAGCTGCCAGATAGATAATGTTGTCAAGTTGGAAAGGGTACAGAGAAGATACACGAGGATGTTGCCAGGATTCGAGGGTCTGAGCTCCAGGGAGCGGCTATGCAGGTTGGGACTTTATTCCTTGGTACGCAGGAGAATGAGGTGTATAAAATCATGAGGGGAATAGAATGGGTAGGCACAAAGTCTCTTGCACATCGAGAATCAGAGGACATAGGTTTAAGGTGAAAGGGAAAAGATTTAATAGGAACCTGAGAGGTAAGTTTTTTCACACAAAGGATGGTGGGTTTATGGAATGAGCTGCCAGAGGAGATAGTTGAGGCAGGAAATGTTGCATCGTTTAAGAAGCAATTAGGACAGGCTCGAAGGGCCGAATGGCCTACTCCTGCTCCTATTTTCTATGTTTCTAGAGGGATCTGGGCCAAATGCAGGCGTGGAACTAGATAGAGCAGGTTGGCCAGTGTGGGCAAGTTGCGCCGAAGTGTCTGTTTCTGTGTCTGAGAATAAGTTGCAGTGATAATTGGCTGGGAGTACGAAGCTGCGATAGGAGTTAGCATAGACTCAATGGGCCGAACAGCCTCCTGCTACTTCAGGACCAATGGAAGTGACGGACAGGTACAGCAGGGTCTTGGGCAGGCATGTGCAGGACACAAGATCTTTCTTTTCTCCCTCCTGACAGCATTAGCACATTAGAACTCATGGCTGCCAGAAAGCTGAAGCTTTTGTCAGCCACATAGCCAGGTATCAGAAGCTTGATGGTGAAATATCATCAGAGGCAAGGCATGAACATACAGGAAACCGCCACACCCTTGGGGCTCTGCACTTCAATTAGCTCCCAATCTCTCCAGAGCACTCTTCTAACCGGCACGATCGACAGTTAAAACTCTTTACATAGTTTAGTTTAGAGATGCAGCGTGGAAACGGGCCCTTCGACCCACCAAGTCCATGCCGACCAACAATCCATATACAAGGAGGCGCAGTCGTCTTTCTTACAGTTTGGCTTTCTTCCCAACCAATTGTTCAAGCGCTTTTGATTGCAACATGCGCCTTAATTTAGTTCAACAAAGAAACTGACAAGTTACTAAAGAACTATCCAACAAGCCAGAGATAATGTACACAAACCTGCGAGCCTTTTGGATTTCAACGTGGGAGAAAACCGGAGCACCCGGAGAAAACCCTCGTGGCCACAGGGAGAACGTGCAAACTCCGTACAGACAGCACACGTAGTCAGGAAACCTACCTGGGTCTCTGGTGCTGAGAGGCAGCAACTCTACCGCTGCACCGCCCTTAACTTAAAGAGCTCCACAAACATTTTCTCTACAAAAACTAAAAGATACTAATGCGAGAATTCAATTTCCACAAGCACGGAAATTTCCTGGAATATTATGCAATAAAAATAATTTGATTTATTGGGTCTTTCTAAAAACCCCGGTCCTGGTGATAATTGTGCAACGAGATCTGCAATAATTCAGGAATAGTACAAGGGTTCCACGAAATTGGTCGACTTCAGCAAGCTAGAGGCAAATAGTTTGCTCCCTGTCGGCATTCCAAGGTTCCAGGAGCAGCATTGAGACAACATGTATAAGCACTCCGCCAGCTCCCAAGATGATTGGGACGATAGCTGGCAAAGGATACTGCAGGTCTGCCCAACTAATCAATCACGGCCGATCTTTAGGCCCCATCTTCCCTCCTTCCATCCAAAACCTTTTTAACGCCGTCGCTTACAGAGATATGGATACCGGCACAACTCCATCAACTCCCAACATACTGTACAACTCCTTCTGCAGTTGTACAGGGCCCTAGTGAGACCACACCTGGAGTATTGTGTACAGTTTTGGTCCCCTAATTTGAGGAAGGACATTCTTGCTATTGAGGGAGTGCAGCGTAGGTTTACAAGGTTAATTCCCGGGATGGCGGGACTGTCATATGCTGAGAGAATGGAGCAGCTGGGCTTGTACACTCTGGAGTTTAGAAGGATGAGAGGATATCTCATTGAAACATATAAGATTGTTAAGGGCTTGGACACGCTAGAGGCAGGAAACATGTTCCCAATGTTGGGGGAGTCCAGAACCAGGGGCCACAGTTTAAGAATAAGGAGTAAGCCATTTAGAACGGAGACGAGGAAACACTTTTTCTCACAGAGAGTGGCGAGTCTGTGGAATTCTCTGCCTCAGAGGGTGGTGGAGGAAGGTTCTCTGGATGCTTTCAAGAGAGAGCTAGATAGAGCTCTTAAAATAGCTGAGTCAGGGGATATGGGGAGAAGGCAGGAACGGGGTACTGATTGGGGATGATCAGCCGTGATCGCATTGAATGGCGGTGCTGGCTCAAAGGGCCAAATGGCCTACTCCTGCACCCATTGTCTAAAGCCAGCAAGGACCGATCAAGGATAGTTCGAGCGTCACCAAAGAGGTAGATAGTAGTTCAGTACTGCTCTCTGGTTGTGGTAGGATGGTTCAGTTATCAGGCAACTAAATCACTCTACCACAACCAGAGAGCAGTGCTGAACTACTATCTACCTCTTTGGTAACCTTCAGTTTATCCTTGAATGGACTTTAGACAAAAATGCTGGAGGAACTCAGGGGGTTAGGCAGCATCTATGGAGAGAAGGAATAGGTGACGTTTCGGGTCGAGACCCTTCTTCAGACTGACGAAGTCTCTTCAGACTGACTGAGTCGGAAGAAGGTCCTCGACCCAAAACCTTGTCTATTCCTCCTCTCCATAGATGCTGCCTCACCCGCCGAGTTCCCCCAGCATTTTTGTCTACCTTCGATTTTTCCAGCATCTGCAGTTCTTTCTTAAACACTTGAATGGGCTTTGCTGGCTTTACCTTGCACTAACATTATTCCTTATCATGTATCGGTACACTGTGAATGGCTCGATTGTAATCATGTATTGTCTTACTGCTGAGCGGCTAGCACACAACAAAAGCTTTTCACTGTACCTCGGTACACGTGGCAATAAACTAAACTGAACTAAACCGTGAAAAACGTAATTTTAGAAACCATTCTATCAACATGGGCGACGTTTTGGGTCAAGACCCTTCCTCAGACTCTGAAGAAGGGTCTTGACCCGAAACGTCACCCATTCATTCTCTCCAGAGATGCTGCCTGTCCCACTGAGTTACTCCGGCATTTTGCACCAAGGCAAGTACCTTGTAAGTGTATACTTGGCCAATAAACTTAGAAACTTAAACTTAAAACTATGGTTTACCCCACCCATCACTAAAAGGCTTTGGCCTGCATGGACACAATGGGCCGAAGGGCCAGTTTCCATGCTTTATCTCTATAACTGACAATCCTGACTTGAAGATGCGTCACCATTCCTTCACCATCAATGTGTCCAGTTTCTGGAACTCCTTACCCAATGGCAGAAGAGGTGCCTTCATCAGGACTGGAGTAGATCAGACGACTGGCTCACCATCGTCTAGTCAAAGACTGTACGTGCCCACATCCCATAAACACACAATAAAAGAAAGGAAAGTTTGTTCTCTCATGCACAGGAAGCTACAATGCCAATGTAGGCTTTTGGCCAACCAGGTCCCTACTTCCAACGTTTGGCTAGCCTGCTCAATTCTCTGAAGTGTGGCTTGAATCCACAACCCCCGATTCACACACGACAGTGCCATTGTCCATTGAATGCCCCAAGCCACAATACAAGGCTCTACTGGCCTGTATGATTGTCCAAACACTCCTTTAAAACAGGCTCCCTTCCACACTTCCCATCTAACGAGTCACCGGGCCACAAAGGTGCAGACGATACAAGATAGCACGGTGGCACAGCGGGTAGAGCTGCTGCCTCACAGCACCAGAAACCCGGGTTCGATCCTGACAACGGGTGCTGTCTGTACGGAGTTTGCACGTTCTCCACGTGGGTTTTCTCAGAGATCTTCAGTTTCCTCCCACACTCTAAAGAACTGCGGGTTTGTTGGTTAATTGGCTTTGATATGAATGTAAAATTGTCCCCATTGCGTATAGGGTAGAGTGAATGTGCGGGGATCGTTGGCCGGTGGGTCTGTTTCCACGCTGTATCTCTAAACTAAACCTCAAGTCCAATATCTAGCTCCAACCGACGGCATTTGACTCGGGCTTGCCAGAGACTCACAGCTTAGACAATGGAAGAGATGCAGACAGAGTCTCCAAGCCCCAAGCCATAACTTGGAAAGGCCAGAAACTCTACCGCTGCCAACCCTGTCTTAAAGGACCAACTACATTCACAAATGCATGGGCATCACAGCGGTAGAGTTGCTGCCTCACAGCGGCAGAGGCCGGGGTTCGATCCCGAGTACGGAGTTTGTACGTCCTCCCTGTGACCTGAGTGGGTTTTCTCCGGGTGCCCAGGTTTACTCCCACACTCCAAAGGCGTACAGGTTTGTCGGTCAATTGTAATTTGTCCCCAGTGCTAACGTGCAGGGACCGCTGGTCGGCACGGACTCGATGGGCCAAAGGGCCTTTTTCCGTGTTGCATCTCTATAAACAAAACAGGGAACTTTTACACAGGAGGGCACCTCAGCCTCTGTGGCATCGAATCCAAAATGGACCCAGTACATTCTGGAGTTGGGAATGGGAGAAGACTGCTGGTGGAACCTCTGCCTCACAGCACCATAGACCCAGGTTCGATCCTGGCCTCGGGTGCTGTCTGTGTGGAGTTTGCACCTTCTCCCTGTGACCGCGTGGGTACATCCAGGTGCTTCAGTTTCCTGCCACACTCCAGTGTCGTGTGGGCTTGTAGGATAATTGGCCGACGTCTGCAAATTGCCCCCAGCGTGTGCAGGGAGTGGATGAGAAGGTGGGACAACGCAGAACTAGTGTGAACGGGTGATCGATGGTCGGCATGGACTCAGTGGGCCGAAGGGCCTGTTTCCGTGCTGTGTGTCTGAACTGAAGTGAACTAGCATTGATGGGGACGGGCGTCAGATAATGAGGGTTGCTGCCTGCCAACAGGCAGGGATCTAACACATTGCTACACTGCCCTTGGCCCCTTTTAACTCTCACCCTCTCAAAGATGGAGGAGTCAGGGGATATGGGGAGAAGGCAGGAACAGGGTACTGATTGTGGATGATCAGCCAAGATCACATTGAATGGCGGTGCAGGCTCGAAGGGCCAAAAGTGGCCTACTTCTGCACCTATTGTCTATTGTCAATATGAATCTAGGTTAGTGGACTAAGGTCGGGTCGGACTGGGGTCTCTGGGCGCTGTAAGGCAGCTGCTCTACCGGTGCACCACCAGGCTGCCCTTCAGTGCCTCAATATCAGGTTTGCAGAATCAGTAACACACATTAGGATAGCTCGGACATGTTAGTGTAAAAGGCTACAGGAATGCAGATTACTGATGCTGGTCAAATGTGTGGCTGGCGAGGAAATAAAGTCAACGGAAACATGAAGATTGTAAAAAAATAACCAAATACAAAAGAGAAGGTAGACAAAAATGCTGGAGAAACTCAGCGGGCGAGGCAGCATCTATGGAGCGAAGGAAATAGGCAACGTTTCGGGCCAAAACCCTTCTTCAGAAGAGATCTGCTCAACAGCTGATGAATTTTCCTTCAGAAAAATGCATCTGCTTTGAAGCAATTTTAAGGGGGAATCAATTTTAGAGTTCAGAGGGACAGCATGGAAACAGGCCCTTCGGCCCATCGAGTCCATGCCCACCTTCGATTCCGTTCGCACTTGTTCCTACGTTATTCCACTTCCCCATCCGCTCCCTACCCACGAGGGGCAATTTTAGAGGCCGACTAACCTACAAACCAGGAAAACATTGGGATGCGGGTGGAAGCCGGAGCACCCGGAGGAAACCCACGTGGTCACAGGGAGAACATGCAAACTCCACGCAGTCAGCACCCGAGGTCAGGATCAAAACCCGGGTTTCGGGCGCTGTTGCCACCGACCTCGGGAAGAGATTCTGGGAGAGTCTAGGACCAGAGGGCACAGCCTCAGAATTAAAGGGCTTTGTGGAGATGAGGAGGAATTTCTTTAGTCAGGGGATGGTGAATCTGTGGAGGCCAAGTCGGTGGCTATTTTTAGGCAGAGATAGATAGATTCTTGATGAGTACGAGTGTCAGAGGTTATGGGGAGAAGGCAGGAAAATGGGGTTAGGAGGGAGGGAGAAATCAGCCATGATTGAATGGCGGAGAACACTTGATGGGCCGAATGGCCTAATTCTACTCCTATCACTGATGACCTTATGTGAGGCAGCAACTCTACCAGCTGTTCCGCCTCAATTTCCTCAAAAAAAGAACTTTCTAATGCCCTGAAGAGAAATCCTACATATAGCAAATGCGAAATGTCGGTAAAGTTGTAAAGGAACAAGGCTGGCAGGATATTCAGGTTCTTGCCTTACACCATCATTCAAAATAGTTGATTTATTACTGTGACTCTAATTTCCAGTACTAGCCAATTCCCTATATGCTTGAAAAATCCATCAAACCCTCTGGAACCGATTCAGTGGCAAAGTCCCCCACAACCTCTTTGGTGGAGAATTCACTAACGTCAGGGTGAAGCTGTTTCTCTTCAGCTCTCGTCCAAACGGCTAACTCATGAGGCATTAGGCCATTCGCCCCATAGCGTCTGCTCTGCCATTGGATCACGGCTAATCTATTCTCCCCTCAACCCCATTCTCCTGCCTTCTCCCTGTTGCCTTTGACGCCCCCGCTAATGAAGAACCGATTGCCCGGACAGCTTACAACCCCCTCTCTCCGTCCCTCCCTCACCCTGGTCATCGTACTAGTTTCACAGTTGTCCTGCTGAGTTTCATTGCCTGTGTAACTCATTAGCACCACAGCCAACAACAGATCATTGTGGGCTCTAAATATATCCTTGTTCATTGTTACTTTTTTGCATCTCCCTAATTCATGTGTTCTATATGTCTCTCTCTCTCTCTACATCACCATCTATATCTCTCGTTTCCCCTTCCCCCGGCTCTCAGTCTGAAGAAGGGTCTTGACCCGAAACACCACCTATTCCGTTTCAGCCTGTCCAGCTCAGTTACTCCAGATTTTTGCGCCTATCTTCTGTTTAAACCACATCTGCAGTTCCTTCCAAAATAACCTGTAGGATAGTGTTAGTGTGCGGGGATCGCTGGTCAGCACGGATTCGGTGGGCCGAAGGGCCTGTTTCCACGCTGTATCGCCTCAGCGTAGAGGGAGAAGAGGAGGGAAGAGACTGCAGCCCTAAGATTTTTGCCTCCACCACAGTGAGGAGGTGCTTGGAGGATACACTGTGGTGGATGTTAATTTGTGTTTAGTGTTGTTTATTATTGTATGATTGTATGTATGACTGCAGGCACGAAATTTCGTTCAGACCGTAAGGTCCGAATGACAATAAAGGAATTCAATTCAATTCAATCTCCAAACTAAATACCATGCTGCCTCAAAAATGCCCAATGTCTTGGCCTCCACCGCCATCCGAGGCAATGAAATCCTCAAATTCGCCACCTCCTCGTTAAAGAAATCCCTCCTCATGTCCATTCTAAGGCATGTCCTTTTATTCTGAGGCTGTGCCTTCTGGCTCGAGATTCTCCCATCGCAGGAAATATCTTTCGTGAGGTCATGTCCTGCCGCCACCACCTCTTTTCCAGCTTCCCCCGCCCCCAAGTACAATCAGTCTGAAGAAGTGTCCTGACCCGAAACGTCACCCGTTCAATTGCCACCACAGATGCTGCCGAACCCGCTGAGTTACTCCAGCACTTCAAGAGTTGATTGAGAGCCAAGAAAGTTTGTCATACAAATCCAAAATGAACCAATTATATTCTTACTTGCAGCAAAACAAGGTTAATTCCCGGGATGGCGGGACTGTCATATGTTGAGAGAATGGAGCGGCTGGGCTTGTACACTCTGGAGTTTAGAAGGATGAGGGGGTGGATCTCATTGAAACATATATGATTGTTAGGGGCTTGAACATGCTGGAGGCAGGAAACGTGTTCCCGATGTTGGGGGAGTCCAGAACCAGGGGCCACAGTTTAGGAATAAGGGGTAAGCCATTTAGAACGGAGATGAGGAAACACTTTTTCTCACAGAGAGTAGTGAGTCTGTGGAATTCTCTGCCTCAGAGGGCAGTGGAGGCAGGTTCTTTGGATGCTTTCAAGAGAGAGCTAGATAGGGCTCTTAAAAATAACGTAGTCAGGGGATATGGGGAGAAGGCAGAAACGGGGTACTGATTAGGGATGATCAGCCATGATCACATTGAATGGCTCGAAGGGCTAAATGACCTACTCCTGCACCTATTGTCCATTGTCTATAAAACAGGTCTGCAAACGTGGTACTGATAGGTAACACAATGAACAAAAGTTCAGTAAAAACTCAGACTAATTTACTCAAGATTAGTTTTACACTAATTTTGTGTTTAATTCAAGAATGCAGCAACTGCCATTCCTTGTGCCCCCCAAATCAATTGGCTAGCCTGCCTTAACGTTGAGCAGAGGATTGTCAACAAGTGCTGGAGTAACTCAGCAGGTCAGGCAGAATTCTCTGGAGAAAATGAATAGCTGATGTTTTGGGTCAGAACTCTTCTTCAGGCTGAAACGCCACCTATTATTTTTCTCCAGAGATGCTGCCTGACCTGCCGAGTTACTCCAGCATTTTGTGTCTATCTTCAGTATAAACCAGCATCTGCAGTTCCTTCCTACACATCAATATTGAGCTCATAAGTTAGAGGCAGGAAACATGCTCCCGATGTTGGGGGAGTCCAGAACCAGGGGCCACAGTTTAACAATAAGGGAGTCGGCCATTTAGAACAGAGATGAGGAAAAACATTTTCACCCAGAGAGTTGTGAATCTGTGGAATTTTCTGCCTCAGAAGGCAGTGGAGGCCAGTTCTCTGGATGCTTTCAAGAGAGAGTTAGATAGAGCTCTTAAAGATATCAAAGCCAAGGGATATGGGGAGGAGGCAGGAACGGAGTACTGATTGTGGATGATTTGCCATGATCATAATGAATGGCGGTGCTAGCTCGAAGGGCCGAATGGCGGTGCTGGCTCGAAGTGCCGAATGGCCTATTCCTGCACCTGTTGTCTACTGTCATAAGATCACGTGATAGTTGCAGAATTAGGCCATTTGGCCCATCAAGTCCACTCCGCCATTCAATCATGGCTGATCTATCTCTCCCTTCTAATCCCATTCTCCTGCCTTCTCCCCTGACACCCGAACACATCATGAATCAATTCTGCTGCAAAGAATTCCACAGATTCAACTCGCTCTGACTAAAGAAATTCCTTCTCTTCGTCCTTTAATTCTTAGGTTACGGCCTCTAGTCCTAGACTCTCCCATTAGTGGAAACATCCTCTCCACATCCACTCTATCCAAGCAATTTCACTTTTCGTAATTGTAGTAGCATTGTTGAAGATGGATACAGAAAGCAGGAGCAACACAGCTAATATCATCTGCTTTGATCATGCCGTTTTCACACCTTGCTCTTCCATACCTTTAGACTCCCTCTCTGACAGTCTGAAGGGTCTCGACCCGAAAATTCATCCAGTCCTTCTCTCCAGAGATACCGCCTGACCCGCTGAGTCACTCCAGCATTTTGGGTCTATCTTCGGTGTAAACCAGCATCTGCAGTTCCTTCCTACACACTAGAGCGGGTCAGGCAGCTTCTCTGGACAAAAGGAATTGGTGGCGTTTCGGGTCAAGACCCTTCTTCAGACTGAGAGTCGGGAGAGAGGGACACGAGAGGTATGAGCAGGTAGGTTTGCTTGGCTGTGCGGGTGAGTTTACAGGATATACAGGTAAATAAGACAAGAATGTATATGCAGCTGGGTGAATCAGACTGACTGGCTCGCGTTAGATGCTGGTTAAATGCATAAACACATTGCCTGTCTGAGTCAGTGTCAAACCTCCATTAGCTCAATCGCACAACACAGCAGGGGGGAGACAGTTTCTTCCCAGCTGTTATCAGGCAACTGAATCATCCTACCACAACCAGAGAGCAGCGCTGAACTACTATCTACCTCACTGGTGAACCTCAGACAGTACTTGATCGGGCTTTACCTTGCACTAAATGTTATTCACTTATCATGCATCTAAACACGGTAACGGGATCGATTGTAATCATGTATTGTCTTTCCGCTGACTGGTTAACTCACCAGTCACCGATCTCACCAGGGACTAACTTTACTGCAACATTCTACTGTGTTTTATTTTCCCTTTTTCCTTCCGCCCACAATATTTAATACCTAAAAGAATATGTCATTCTGTTCCATTCTGTTTGTAGTTTGTTTGATTGTTTGTTTTTGCACAAAGTCCGCGAGCATTGCCACTTTTCATTTCACTGCACATCTGGTATGTGTATGTGACGAATAAACTTGACTTGACAATAAACTAAACTGAACTGGTCTCTCATCTAGAGACCAGTTGCGTCGCTGGTCGTGAGGGGATTCGGTGGAGCAGGCACTCCTGACGTGCACGAGGGGTTGAAAAGATTCCAACATCATCATTATGTGTTGAAATACTGGACGCTGGGGCAGCACTGTGGCGCAGCGGTAGAGTTGCTGCCTTGCAGCGCCTACAGCACCAGAGACATGGGTTCGATCCCCGACTACAGGTGCTGTCAGCACGGAATTTGTACTTTCTCCCCGCCACCGAGGGGACAGAGGGAACGGTCTCTGCGGAAAGCAGAAAGGGGTGGAGATGGGAAGATGTGGCAGTGTTGGAGGGGGAGGGGATCTTATAGAAACTTATAAAATTCTTAAGGGGTTGGACAGGCTAGATGCAGGAAGATTGTTCCCGATGTTGGGGAAGTCCAGAACAAGGGGTCACAGATTAAGGATAAGGGGGAAGTCTTTTAGGACCGAGATGAGGAAAACATTTTTCACACAGAGAGTGATGAATATCTGGAATTCTCTGCCACAGAAGGTAGTTGAGGCCAGTTCATTGGCTATATTTAAGAGGGAGTTAGATGTGGCCCTTGTGGCTAAAGGGATCAAGGGGTATGGAGAGAAGGCAGGTACAGGATACCGAGTTGGATGATCAGCCATGATCATATTGAATGGCGGTGCAGGCTCGAAGGGCCGAATGGCCTACTCCTGCACCTAGTTTCTATGTTTCTATGATTACATGTTGGTGATTATATGCAAAAATGTTGGAGGATTATATGTTGTATGCGACGGCTGATGGGGTGGAAGGTGAGGACAAGGGGGACTCTGTCCTTGTTGCGAATTGGGGGGGAGGGGGGGGAGCTGGAGCGGTGCTGGGGGATATCGGGGAGACCCTAGTGCGAGCCTCATCTATAATGAAAGAGGGGACCCCCATTTCCTAAAGAATGAGGACATCTCCGATGATCTAGTTGGAAAACCTCATCCTCGACGCAGATGTGGTGTAGACGGAGGGATTGGGAGTTGGGGATAGAGTCTTTCCAGGAAGCTTATGCAAATCTCCCCACAATTGTAGCATTAATTGAGGATATCTTGGACAGTCAGTAACCATGGGACATATTTTTAGTGTCACTGTGCAGACATCCCCGGATGATGTAGAACCATGAGTAGGAAGGGACTGCTGGTGCTGGTTCACACTGAAGATAGACACAAAATGCTGGAGTAACTCAGTGGGTCAGGCAGCATCTCTGGAGAAAAGGAACAGTCTAAAGAAGGGTCTCCCTGACCCTCTGAGTTACTCCAGCATTTTGTGCCCTGTCTTTGATCTAGAACCTTGTTTGTTAATGGGCACGAATGTAACTGCATTAGTGAACCTTTGAAGGATATTTTTTTTTACATGTAGTGGATAGGTTGGAGGGAACTGGAGGAGTAAAATGACTCCAGGGCAATTGGACGACACTAGATAGTGTACAAGAGGAACAGACATCTCAATAGACAATAGGTGCAGGAGTAGGCCATTCAGCCCTTCGAGCCAGCACTGCCATTCAATGTGATCATGGCTGATCATCCCCAATCAATACCCCGTTCCTGCCTTCTCCCCATATCCCCTGACTCCACTATTTTTAAGAGCCCTATCTAGCTCTCTCTTGAAAGCATCCAGAGAACCTGCCTCCACCACCCTCTGAGGCAGCGAATTCCACAGACTCACCACTCTCTGTGAAAAAAAGTGTTTCCTCGTCTCCGTTCTAAATGGCTTACTCCTTATTCTTAAACTGTGGCCCCTGGTTCTGGACCCCCCCAACATCGGGAACATGTTTCCTGCCTCTAGCGTGTCCAAGCCCTTAACAATCTTATATGTTTCAATGAGATGCCCTCTCATCCTTCTAATCTCCAGAGTGTACAAGCCCAGCCGCTCCATTCTCTCAGCATATGACAGTCCCGCCATCCCGGGAATTAACCTTGTAAACCAACGCTGCACTCCCTCAATAGCAAGAATGTCCTTCCTCAAATTAGGGGACCAAAACTGCACACAATACTCCAGGTGTTGTCTCACTAGGGCCCTGTACAACTGCAGAAGGACCTTTTTGCTCCTATATTCGATTCCTCTGGTTATAAAGGCTTCAAGGTTATTGAAACATGTTTGCAGTTTGATGGTACACAAAAATGCTGGAGAAACTCAGCGGGTGCAGCAGCATCTATGGAGCGAAGGAAATAGGCGACGTTTCGGGCCGAAACCCTTCTTCAGACTGACCTTCCTTCAGACTGCCGTCTACCGCAGTTTGATGGAACCGACACTGAAATGAAATGTGACGGCCAGAGGGAAGAGGTTTCACTCGCCATCTCTTGCCCCTTCACCCAAACTGCGGACACCATATCCCGTCCCAGTCACTCGGACAATGGGGGGGGGGAGGGGGGAAGAGAAGAAACCGGCCGGCATCGACTGCGCCAAACGTTTGCTGCATCTGCTAGCTGTTCTGCAGAGGCAGCGTCGCACGGTATAAGTGCTACTGGGCCCACTATGCGGCTACACACACACACAGGGATCCACAGAGAGTGAGAGAACACACACACACAGGTCTACAGAGTGAGAGTGTGGGTGTGCATTGGGGAACGCTGGAATCCGGTACAATATTTTATTCAGCCGTCATTGGCAGACCTCGCCCTCTCTCTACTGCAGCAGAACTTTTTTTTTTTCCCGGGGACTTTCCTGCCGCAGTCACTTGTGGAGGAGCCGGGGAGGAAGAGGAATGCCGGTGGTTTAACCCTGTGGTCCCCGCACGCCGGCCGACTGCGCTGGGAACTAGTGGCCAGGCTGCTGCGAGACACCCGAGAAGCTGCCGCCTTCCCCCCGCCCGCCCGGGCCGCTCGCTGTCACCCCCTTTGACCTACTCCCCCTCTCGCTTACTTTCCCCCTCACCCTCGTCCCTCTCTCCCTTTCCGCCTCCCTGCCTTCTCACGCTTTTCTTCCCCTCTCCTGCCCGGTCACCCCCACTCCATTCCTCCACTCTGCAGATCCTTCTCCACGTCCAACCTTCCTCTCTCTGCGCCCCCACCCTCTCCCTGCTATTCCACACTTCTCTGTCCCCACCTGTCTTCCCTTTGCCCCTTCCCCCCCCCCTCTTTATCCACTCTTGCTCCTTCCACTCTCCTGGTCTCCCCCGTCGCTGCCTTTTCAACTCTTCTCTTCCCCCTCTCTCTGCCCCCACCTGCCCTACCTTCCTTGCCCAATCTCTCTCCACCTCTCCTTGCCTCCGACCTCCCAGCCTTTTCTCTCTGCTCCTTCCTCACCTGCCCTGAGCACTGGTTAGAAACACACACACAGACACACTTAGCTCGCAAAACTTACAGCGCCAGTGAAGCAGTTTTGTTCGCTTACCTTAAACTCTGGAAACAAGTCTTTAGGAGAGCCGGGTGCCACTACTTGGTTTTTTTAAAACTCCCTTTCGATCGCCTTCTTGGTAAAAGTCCTAGCGCAGTACTTTATTTCCCCCTCCCCTTGATGTGAGAGAGTTGGGGAGGGGGGAGGGGGGTTGTTCAACACATCTCATCACATCTCTCCCCAGACCCAGTTCCAAGCTCTCAACCCCAATTCCCAGCCACCAGCTCCAAGGTCCCAGTTCCCAGTTCCCAGTCCCAGCCTGAATGTGGATTGCAACAATGAAAGGTGAATGCGTGCGAAAGCCCCGGCCTCCCGAAGCGTTGACGTCACCCGTGCCCATATAAGGAGCTGTCATTAGCATGGGCGGCCGGCCATTGGTTGCGCGCTGCGCCCGGGGGCAGCCCCTGACGTCATCCGTGCCCTTATATGGACCTGCCATTAACCAGGGCGGTTGGCGATTGGCTGCGCCCGGGGGCGGCCCCTCCCCCCCCGGAGAAGAGATTGCAACAACACGGGGCCCGAGCCGCCTGCAGGAAGCGCCGAGTCTGGGGCGCAGGAGGCCCCTGTACAGCCAGCCAGTGGAACTCTTCTCAACGCCATTGTTTCTCCCACACTTTGAGCCCCAAGTCCCGAGTGTGCACCTCCCTCCACTCCAAACATCTAGATCTTTGCTCCACTCCACCCCCTTCCCACCTTCCCTCCCTCCACTCCACCCCCTTCCCTCCACCTTCACCTTCCCTCCCTCTATACCTTTACTCCCTCCCTCCACACCTTCCCCCCCCTTCCTCCTTCCACTCCACCCCTCCCTTCCGCCCCTCCACCCCCATCCTCCCCCCCTCCCTCCACCCCCTTCCTCCTCTCTCCCTCCCCTCCACCCTCTCCCTCCCCTCCACCCCCTTCCCTCCCCTCCATCCCTTCCTCCTTCTCTCTCCCTCCCTCCCTCACTCTACGTGCAAAATCAATCCCATTCATGCTGTTCATAGACTACAATCCCATTCATTCCTGCTCTCCACGTAAAAGTCACATCGCCAACAATTCCCAGTCGTTTTGCGGTCAGTTTTTTTTTTGTTGCACGCCCGCGTTGAAATGTAAAAAAACTCGACTTTATTCATGTTCGCAACGCAAACAGATCGTGCAAAGTCTCCAACACTCTCCGCGTCTGTGCATTCACTAGTTACGCCAGCGTTTTGTATCCGTGCTTCATGTTCAGTAGTTTTCGCATCTATCCTTATTTCTACCCAAAATAAACTTATTCATATTTACGACTTAAAAACAAGTTCAGAAACTCTTCATGCATTCTTAGTGTCTATGTGTTCAATAGTCCTACTCGGTAGTTCGAACCTGTTGTTATTTTCCCCAAAAAATGACTATATTCATATTTGCCACATAAACTGCAAAAAACTCATACGTTTTCAGTGTCTATGTATTCAATAATCATACTCAATAGTGGTCGCATCTGTCGTTATTTATTTTTCTCCCAAAATCAACTTTATTCATATTTACAGTTCAAAAACTGTTCAAATACTTTTCCTGGGTGTCCAGGCATTCAACAGTGTAATACTCAGCTGCGTTGAAATGTCTTGCTCTGTTTTAAGTTGTTAATGTTAAATATCTAAGACTTGATACTTTTGGTGAATTTAAGAGCGGCTGATTGTAGCGACTTGCACCAGGGCGCCCGTCCTGCGAACTTCGCTGTAAACAGTAATGGTAATTTTGGTCACGTTACAATCCCACCCCTCTCTCTTACCATCCGCCTGCTATTTTTTCTGGGAATCTGCAGCAAAGATCATAGAGCGGATCTTTGATCAGCAGGGATTTCGCGCAAGGAGGCGGGGGGGTGGGGAGGTTGCCTGAAGAGATACTTGCGGCCGCTGGAATTTCACTAATCCTCCAGGCAATACACATGCGGCTGCAGTAAATCCTCAACTCCCCTCCCCTTCCCCTCCCCTCCCCTCCCTTCCCTCCTCTTCCTCCACCAACCGCACAGAAGGAGCCTCGCCACCAGGAGCGACTCATTCAGGCCACACCAAGCCGCACTAAACCCAAGGCGAAAACAAAACACAAAGTGCCGGAGGAACTGAGCGTATGTGGAGGGAATACACACACACAACCTCCCCGGACTTTGGGGAGCACTTGTTTTTGTTGGTAGACAAAAGTGCTGGAGAAACTCAGCGGGAGCAGCAGCATCCACGGAGCGAAGAAAATGGGCAACGTTTCGGAATTGTGGTATCTAAACTAAGCTAGACTAAGCTGGAATGTGAAAGTGGCTTAATGTGCAAAAGGGCGTGAATGCTCATGGCTTTTCCCCCCGAGGGAAAGATTAGTGCAAGTCTGTAATTATACTGGGAGCACCTTATAATTTATCTTCTTACAGGCCACTAACTCTACATATAAGGCCACAGCACCTCTCCATTCCCCTCCATCATTTGCCAACCCACAGCCAATGAAGTATTTGTTATGTGCGGGCACTGCTGTAATGTAGTTTAGTTGGGTTTAGTCTAACTGCATTCTTTGTAACATGTCCAGTAGGCGGCTGGATTGTAATCATATGTTGTCTTTCCGCTGACTGGTTAGCGCGCAACAAAAGCTTTTCACTGTACCTCGGTACACGTGACAATAAACCGTGCACTAAACTAAACTAGTTTAAAGGTACAGCATGGGAACAGGCCGTTCGGCCCACTGAGTCCATGCCGGCCACCTGCTCACAACAGATTTATGCTATTCCACTCCCTACACACTAGCAGCAGTTAACCAACAAACCCGCACGTACAGTTCCGAATAAATTTCAAGATCCTCCTGTATGTCTACAAAGCCCTTAACGGGCTTGCCCCCACCTACATCAAAAGTCTGCTTACCCACCACACCACCTCCAGGGTCCCTCAGATCGGCCGACTTGGGGTTACTGAACATCCCGCGGTCTAGGCATAAGCTCAGGGGCGACGGCGCCTTTGCGGTTGCAGCTCCTAGACTGTGGAACAGCATCCCTCTCCCATCAGAACTGCCCCCTCCATCGACTCCTTTAAGTCGAGACTTTAAACTCATCGCTACTCCCAAGCCTTTCTTGACGTCCTCTGAGTGAGGGCTATATGTATGTATTTATGTATGTACTTAATCTATGAACCACTGTTGTATAACGTTAGTACCTCCACCAATGTAAAGCATTTTGGCCAACGAGAGTTGTTTTATAAATGTGCTATAGAAATAAAAGTGACTTGACTTTAGGATGTGGGAGGAAACCCACACAGGTCACTGGGAGAAGGTGCAAACTTCACACAGACAGCACCCGAGGGCAGGATCGAACCTGGGTCTCTGGCGCTGTGAGGTAGTGGCTCTTTACTGGGACCTTGTTTAATATCAATCTCACTGTTTACACTGGCACTCCTTCCAGTCAATGCTGCAATGATTGTGAGCTTGTTCACCAGTACCAGCACTACCTCAGCCACCTCCACTTACACCTTCCTGGTGGTTGATCGAAGAATGAGTGGTTCTGTTTAGTTTATTTTGTCACATGTACCGAGGTTCAGTGAAAAGCTTCTTGTTGCATGCCATACCAAGTCAATGGATATTTTTAAGGCAGAGATTGATAGATTCTTGATTATTACGGGTGCATCAGTGGAGGGAATGGACAGGAGACATTTTGGGTTCGGATCCTTCTTCAGACTCAAAGCTTTCAGCTAAAGACAGACACAAAATGGTGCCAGGGGTTATGGGGAGAAGGCAGGAGAATGGACTTGAGAGGGAAAGATAGATCGGCCATGATTGTATGGCGGAGTAGACTTGATGGGCTAATTCTGCTCCTATCATTTTTGAACTTATGATCTTAAACAATCAGCGAAAAGACTATAAAACTGAACTACACATGATTACAATCGGGCCATCCACCGTGAACAAGGCCTTCTACGCCCGAACCTCCAGACTCAGGAACAGCTTCATTCCCAGAGCTATAGCGGCTCTGAACCGGCCCTGCTGAGCACCCCCTACCCCCCCTGGACTGTCTCCCTCGGATGGTCACGTTGCACAGACACATCTGCACTTTAGTCTGTTGAACTGTTTTACTGTTGTTTTTACAATCCATGTTCTCGGGATATCTAAATCCAAATTTTATTAGATATTTATGTTATGGCATCGGTTGGGAGCTGCATACCAAATCTCGTTGCGCTTATGTGCAATGCAAAAAGATATTATTATTATTATTATTATATAGGATCACGGATATAACATTAAGAGCAAGATGATGTCCAGTAAAGTCCGATTGAAGATAGTTTGCGGGTCTCCAATGAGGTGAACTAGAGAAGTTACAGTTTGATAGTTTAGTTTAGTTTAGTTTAGTTTAGAGATACAGCTCAGAAACAGGCCCTTCGGCCCACCGAGTCCGCACCGACCAGCGATCCCCGCAAACCCACGCCGGTCACGGGGAGAACGTACAAACACTGTACAAACAGCGCCCGTGGTCAGGATTGAACCTGGGTCTCCGGCGTTGTGAGGCAGTAGCTCTACCTCTGTGCCGGAGTTGGCTGGGATGGCAGGACTTTCATATGAAGAAAGACTGGATAGACTCGGCTTGTACACGCTAGAATTCAGAAGATTGAGGGAGGATCTTATAGAAACTTCTCAAAGTCCTCAACGACCTCCTCACCTCTGCTGACACTGGTTCCTTCAACATCCTCATCCTCCTCGACCTGAGCGCAGCCTTCGATACAGTGAACCATAACATCCTGCTCACCAGACTCAAAAGACCTCGGCATTGAAGGCTCTGCACTCAGCTGGCTCCGTTCCTACCTTTCCAACAGATCCCACTTCATCTCTCTCCACAACCACACCTCTGCTACAGCCACAGTCACTCAAGGCGTTCCCCAAGGCTCCGTACTCGGCCCCCTCCTCTTCATCATCTACATCCTCCCCCTTGGTCAGATACTCCGCCACTTCAACCTGGACTTCCACTGTTACGCCGATGACGCCCAGATCTACCTCGGCACCAAATCCCCCCACAACCCCCCCCTCTCCCATATCAACTCCTGTTTGTCAGCTATAAAAACCTGGATGCAACATAACTTCCTCAAACTCAACAGAATTCCTCCTCATTGGCTCCAAAGCCACACTCAGCAAAATCAATAACCCCACTCTCACCATCGACGGCACCACTGTCTCCCCATCTCCCCAGGCCCGCAACCTTGGCGTGATCTTTGATTCCACCCTCTCCCTTGAGCCTCACATCCGCCATGTCATTAAAACCTCCTTCTTTCATCTCCGCAACATCGGCAAACTCAGACCCTCTCTCACACCTCCCGCTGCTGAAAGACTCATCCATGCCTTCATCTCCTCCCGACTGGACTATTGCAACTCACTTCTCCTTGGCATCAGCTCCACCTACATCAACCGACTCCAACTGGTCCAGAACGCAGCCGCCCGACTCATCACCCACACCAAATCCTGGCATCACATCACTCCAGTCCTCAAACAACTTCACTGGCTTCCCATCTCCCACCGGATCACCTACAAAATCCTGATCCTCACCTACAAAGCCCTCCACCAACTGGCCCCCCCATATCTCACTGACCTCCTCTCCCCCTACCAACCCTCACGGTCCCTCAGATCCACATCAGCCGCTCTCCTCTCCATCCACAAGTCCAACCTCCGCAGTTTTGGGGACAGAGCCTTCTCCAGGGCAGCTCCCAGGCTCTGGAACTCCCTCCCCCAACTGATCCGCAATTCCGTGTCCCTCACCATCTTCCAGTCCCGCCTCGAGACCCATCTCTTCACCTCTGCCTATCCTTAGCCCCACGTCCCCCTCCCTTTTCATCTGTGCATTAATTGCCTCATATTGTGTTTTGAATTGAATTCTGTCTTTACTTTGTGTACTAGTCATGTCTCTACTATTTATTTAATTCCCCTTACATGTTTTTCCTCTACCTGCTAAATTTTTGTATGGTGTCCTTGAGACTCTTGAAAGGCGCCCATAAATAAAATGTATTATTATTATTATTAAACTTACAAAATTCTTAAGGGGTTGGACAGGCTAGATGCAGGAAGATTATTCCCGATGTTGGGGAAGTCCAGAACTAGGGGTCACAGTTTAAGGATAAGAGGGAAGTCTTTTAGGACCTAGATGAGAAAATCATTTTTTACACAGAGAGTGGTGAATCGATGGAATTCTCTGCCACAGAAGGTAGTTGGAGGGAGTTACATGTGGCCATTGTGGCTAAAGGGATCAGGGGGTATGGAGAGAAGGCAGGGGTGTGATACTGAGTTGGATGATCAGCCATGATCATATTGAATGGCAGTGCAGGCTCGAAGGGCCGAATGGCCCACTCCTGCACCTATTTTCTATGTTTCTATGTACCTTCTCCCCGTGACCTCGTGGGTTTTCTCCGGGTGCTCCGGTTTCCTCCCACACTCCAAAGACGTGCAGGTTTGGAGGTTCCGTAAAAATTGCAAATCGTCCCTAGTGTGTGGGATAGTGCTAGTGTACGGGGTGATCGCTGGTCGATGGGTTGCTGGGCTGAAGGGCCTGTTTCTGCGCAAACTAAACTAAACGTGGATAAAGCAAAAATGTAAAATACTGGAGTAACTCAGTGGGTCAGGTGGTATCTGCGTAGGAAGGAGCTGCAGATGCTGGTTTACACCAAAGATAGACACAAAATGCTGGAGTAACTCCACAGGTCGGGCACTGAAATGTTACCTATTCCTTTTCTCCAGAGATGCTGCTTGACTTGTTGAATTACTCCAGCACTTTGTGTCTATTTCCAGCATCTGTAGAGGGAGTGGATAGGTGAGTAACTAACTTTCTCTCAGTCCGTGTCTCTGGCCAGGCCTCATGCGTTAGCTATGGCCGTGTGCCATAAGTGCCAGTCAGACAGAAGCCAACCCAGAATCTTTAAGTGAAAATACTGGCAGCAAAGACATTGAACTCGTCTTTTTATCAATTCAGCTGCTCGAGCTTCAAACACAAACTGCTGATTATATAGGATTATTCCCTTTGAAGCAACTCCCCACCTGCCCCCGATGTCGACTAATCATATTTGGTGGAAGAGACGCAGGGTTTTATCATCCAGGGAGTTGCTGCCTCGCACCGCCAGAGACCCAGGCTCGTTCATGCTGTCTGTGTGGAGTTTGCACGCCCTCCTGCACTGATGTAAAGCACTTTAGTCAACGAGAGTTGTTTTTAAATGTGCTATAGAAATAAAATTGACTTGACTTGACTCCCTGCGGCCGCGTGGGATTCCTCCGGCTCCCTCCCACATTCCAAAGACGTGCGGGTTTGTAGGTTAATTGGTCTCTGTAAATTACCCCTGGAGTGTAGGGAGTGGATGGGGAAAGTGGGTTTAACATAGAACTCGTTTTTTTAGTTTAGAGATACAGCACGGAAACAGGCCCTTCGTCCCACATGACCCGTGCCGACCAGTGATCCCCGCATGTGAACACTATCCTACACACACTGGGGACAATTTACATTTACACCAAGCCAATTAACCCACAAACCTGCACGTCTTTGGAGTGTGGGAGGAAACCAGAGATCCTGGAAAAAGCCGACGCAGGTTAGGGGGAGAACGTACAAACTCCCTACAGACAGCACCCGTAGTCAGGATCGAACCCAGGTCTCTGGCGCTGTAAGGCAGCAACTCTACCGCTGCGCCACCGTGCCGCCCTATAGATACTAGTTTTACTGTAAGAAAGAAATTCCAGCTGTATTCAATAACCTGAATTAAAATTCCCCTGTCCCTGTCATACGACGTTTGCTCATGTCCATGAATCAATGGTCTATGCATCTGGATATTAGCCCAGTAACTGAATCATAATGTTACCATGTCTAGTTCTGCTCTTCTAGTTATTCTGCAATTGGCAGTCGGTATCTCGTTCAAAGAAAAGAATGTGAGGCTTTGATCAAAAATGTAATAACAGTGTAGACAAAATAACTCCACGTTTAATACATCAAACAACATCTTAGGATTGTACTTGTCGAGAATGGATCGCATTTTTGTGTAAGTGGTGCAGCGGGTATAGATGCTGCCTCACAGCACCAGGGACCCGGGTTCAATCCTGACCTCAGACGCGGTCTAAATATAGGAGCAAAGAGGTCCTTCTGCAGTTGTACAGAGCCCTAGTGAGACCACACCTGGAGTATTGTGTGCAGTTTTGGTCCCCTAATTTGAGGAAGGACATTTTTGCTATTGAGGGAGTGCAGCGTAGGTTTACAAGGTTCATTCCCGGGATGGCGGGACTGTCATATGCTGAGAGAATGGAGCAGCTGGGCTTGTACACTCTGGAGTTTAGAAGGATGAGAGGGTTTCTCATTGAAACATATATGATTGTTAAGGGCTTGGACACGCTAGAGGCAGGAAACATGTTCCCCGTGTTGTGGGAGTCCAGAACCAGGGGCCACAGTTTAAGAATAAGGAGTAAGCCATTTAGCACGGAGACGAGGAAACACTTTTTCTCCCAGAGAGTGGTGAGTCTGTGGAATTCTCAGCCTCAGAGGGCCGTGGAGGCAAGCTCTCAGGATGCTTTCAAGAGAGAGCTAGATAGGGCTCTTAAAAATAGCGGAGTCAGGGGATATGGGGAGAAGGCAGGAACGGGGTACTGATTGGGGATGATCAGCCATGATCACATTGAATGGCTGTGCTGGCTCGAAGGGCCATATGGTGAGCAGAATTAGGCCATTCGGCCCATCAAGTCTACTCCACCAGTCAATCATTGGCTGATCTACCACGATCACTCCCTCTCAACCCCATTCTCCTGCCTTCTCTCCATGACCTCTGACACCCAGGGTCATCTGTACGTTCTCCCTGTGACCACGTGCGTTTACTCCGGGTGTTCTGGTTTCTTCCCACATTCCAAAGACGTGCGGGTTTGTAGGTCAATTGGCCTCTGTCAAGCGTGTAGGGTGTGGATGAGAAAATGGGACAACATAGAACTGGTGTGCGGGTGTTTGATGGTGGGCCGAAGGGCCTGTTTCCACGCTGTATCTCTAAACTAAATTAAACTAAGGATCCTGACCCGAAAGACTGGATAGACTTGGTTTATACTCTCTAGAATTTAGGAGATTGAGAGGGGATCTTATAGAAACTTACAAAATTCTTAAGGGGTTGGACAGGCTAGATGCAGGAAGATTGCTCCCGATGTTGGGGAAGTCCAGGACAAGGGGTCACAGCTTAAGGATAAGGGGGAAATCCTTTAAAACCGAGATGAGAAGAACTTTTTTCACACAGAGAGTGGTGAATCTCTGGAACTCCCTGCCACAGAGGGTAGTCGAGGCCAGTTTTAAGAGGGAGTTAGATGTGGCTAAGGGGATCAGAGGGTATGGAGAGAAGGCAGGTATGGGATACTGAGTTGGATGATCAGCCATGATCATATTGAATGGCGGTGCAGGCTCGAAGGGCCGAATGGCCTACTCCTGCACCTAATTTCTATGTTTCTATGTTTCTATGAAACAAGACTGTCCATTCCCTCCACAGATGCTGCCTGGCCCTCTGAGTTCCTCCAGCACTTTGTGTTTTGCACATGTAGTGCCTTTTTCTTGGGTTTAGTTTTAATTTAGTTTAGTTTAGAGATACAGCACGGAAACAGGCCCTTCGGCCCACCGGGTCCATGCTGACCAGTGGTCCCCACACATAAACATTATCCTACACACACTAGGCACAATTTTTACACATACACCAAGCCAATTAACCGACAAACCTGTACGTCTTTGGAGTGCGTGAGGAAACGGAAGATCCCGGAGAAAACCCACGCGGTCACGGGGGAGAACGTGCAAACTCCGTACAGACAGCGCCCATAGTCGGGATTGAACCCGGGTCTCTGGCGCTGTGAGGCAGCAACTCTACCGCTGCGCCACCGTGCAGCCCGGTTTATAGCTTTATGTGGTATTATCTATCCTAGATTTGAAGGAAATTTGGAGGTCATCGTGTATTAGCCCAGGGAAATGTAACATTCAGCAGATTGTGTGCTCATGAACACATCCCTTCTGCCAGATGTATTCATTTTAATTAGCATAATGGGTTCATTAATTTTCTACCTGGTTACTAAGGTTCCTTGCCATCTGTGTTTCCCCTCCATTCTCATCCGTCCTGTTGTATGTCCCAGCTCACAATGGGATGTAGTTGAAAGGACACTTTAACCTTGAGCTGCGAGGACTGTTAAACCATCCAAGTGTATGAAACCTGACATCCAAGCTGGTCACCTCGTCACATAGTGACCCTGCTCTTGCTGCTACACACTGTGTTGTGGGGGCAGGGTGGAATGGCTGGCTGCTCTGGCCAATGGAGACCATGGCCTTTGGTGGCCCTCGGTATATACATGTGTGTGTATGCGCACACACTCACACATAAATATGTGCATGTCATTGTGTGTATATGTGTGTGTGTGTGCGTGTGTGTATATGTATATGTGTGTATATATATGTGTATGTGTGTGTATATGTGTGTGTATATGCGCGCGCACACACACACATATATATATATATAAAATAAATATGTGCCTGTCATTGTGTGTGTGTATGTATATATATATATATACACATATAGGTGTATATATATATATATATATATATTTATATGTATACACACACACAACTATATATATATGTGTGTTTGTGTATACACACACACACACACACACACACACACATACATATATATATACATGTGCACATGTGTGTGTGTGTGCCTGTGTGTATATATATATATATATATATATATATATATATATATATATATATATATATATATAATTGTCTGAAGAAGGGTTTCATTTGAAAACGTGACCCATTCCTTTCCTTCAGAGATGCTGCCTGACCGGCTGAGTTACTCCTGCATTTTGTGTCTGTCTTACCTAGATATATATATATATATATAAATAGTTTTGTTATTGTTTATTATGGTTTTTACAGAGTACTACGCGTATATATATATAAATATCTGTAAGAATTTTAATGTCCCTTTTCGGGACATATGACAATAGAACTCTCTTGGCTCTTGACGCATGGACAATGGTGCAGCAGTAATGCAGTATTTACAGTATCGGGCCGGTTCACCAGTTCCTGCTGCCTTCATGCCAGCGTTGCCCAGCTGATTCCTTGCAGAACTGCAGAATGAACCTGAGGGAAAGACCACAACAGGCACACAGAGGGGGAAAGCACATAGTCCAGGCTTCCCATGTCGACTTATTAAAGGGTGCAGGCCATCAAAAGAATCAGAGGCCACAAAATTCTTCAGTCACGTTGAGGAAAACTCTATCCGAATGAAACAGCTTCACACATCTGGATGTTGCAGGGAGTTGTGAGTTTGATCGCAGGGATCGAGGTTGTGGTAAGGAGTTTCTGTGCGAGTGCATTGATGTGTCGATGCTCAGACTTCATGTAGATTTAGCAAAGTCAATGGAAAAGAACCATTCAATGTTGGGGTCAGGCCAATTCTGCCGGACAGCAAAATGATTCAGCAAATGGAGACAGGAAACAGCTGCCTGAAGATAATTCAGTTTGAGATCAAAGGGGGAGTGGGGGGGTCAACGAGACCACGCCCACCAGCGATCCCCGCATACAGACGTCATTCTACACACGCGCACACACACGCACACGCACATGCACACTCACACACACGCACACACACACACACACGCACACTCATACGCACACTCATACGCACACACGCACACACACACTCATACACACACGCGCACACACACGCACATGCACACTCATACGCACACACGCACACACACACTCATACACACACGCACACACACACTCATACACACACGCACACACACACTCATACACACACGCACACACACATACACACATGCACACTTACACTCATACACACACGCACACACACACACACGCACACACTCATACGCACACACACACTCATACACACACGCGCACACACACGCACATGCACACTCGCACACACACACACACACTCATACGCACACTCATACGCACACACGCACACACACACTCATACACACACGCACACACACATACACACATGCACACTCATACACACACGCACACACACATACACACACGCACACTTACACTCATACACACACGCACACACACACACATACACACACGCACACACACATACACACACGCACACTTACACTCATACACACACACACACACTTACACTCATACACACACACACACATACACACATGCACACACACATACACAAATGCGCGCGCACACATACACTTATACACACACGTGCAGACACACACACACGCACCCTCACACACACACGCACACTCACGCATACACACATGCGCACACACACGCATACACACACACACACGTGCACACACACGCATACGCACACACGAACACGCACACTCATGCACACTCGCACACAGATACACATACATATATATGGGTCTGATGTATAAAACCATGAGAGGAATAGATTGGGTAGAGTCTCTTGCCCACAGTAGGTGAAGCGAGGACCAGAGGACATAGGTTCAAGGTGAAGGGGAGAAGGTTTAATAGGAATCTGAGGGATAACGTTTCCACACAAAGGGCGGTGGGTGTATGGAACAAGCTGCCAGAGGAGGTAGTTGAGGCTGGGACAATCCCAACATTTAAGAAACAGATAGACAGGTACATGGATAGGGCGGGTTTAGAGGGATATGGGCCAAACGCAGGCAGGTGGGACTAGTGTAACTGGGACATGTTGGCCGGTGTGGGCAAGTTGGGTCGAAGGGCCTGTTTCCATACTGTCTCACTCTATGACACACAAGGGACAATTTACAATTTACAGCAGCCATTTACCGTACACACCTGTACCTGTTTGGAGTGTGGGAGGAAAACGGAGATCCCGGAGAAAACTCGCGTAGGTCACAGGGAGAACGTGCAAACTCCGTATAGACAGCACTCATAGTCTGGATGGAACCCGGGTCTCTGGCGCTGTGAGGCAGCGTATCTACCGCTGCGCCATCGTGCCGCTCTTTTACCTTTAAAGTTTTTTCTAACTTTTTTGTGACTAAAACATAAAACGTAGTAACTCTTGTAACCAAATTATGAAAATGTACCTCATTTTTAAACTGTATATTAAAAACTGAAATACCGCGGTTGTGCGGTGTGAAGGAAGGATTGATGACAGAGTATTTGCAGTGTCTTCATCGTCAGTTAGAAGGGGAGGCTTCCTGGTCTCCAGTTGTATGTGAAACAGACTGGGAGTTGCCTTGTGTTTATGCTCAGTGCCAGTGACTCAGGCGGGGGTACTGGACCTGACAAGACAGGAGAGGAGGAACACATCTGTGCACCGTGACTGATGAGGCAGTCAAAGACGGGAATCGGGCTGTGAATCACTCGATGCACAAAACAGCTCAAAATGCCTTTCCTCTGGTCCCATCACGGCCACTCTCTGCACCTCCTCCAGTCGGCAGCTGCAGCTGAATTAGAACATAGAATTAATGTATGATAGAATGAACGAATGAATGAATGAATGAGTGAATGAATAAGTTTATTGGCCAGTATTCACATACAAGGAATTTGCCTTGGTGCTCCACCCGCAAGTAACAACATGACATACAGTGACGTAGAAACATAGAAACTAGGTGCAGGAGTAGGCCATTCGGCACTTTGAGCCTGCACCGCCATTCAATATAATCATGGCTGATCATCCAACTCAGTATCCCATCCCTGCCTTCTCTCCATACCCCCTGATCCCTTTAGCCACACGGGCCACATCTAACTCCCTCTTAAATATAGCCAATGAACTGTGGCCTCAACTACATTCTGTGGCAGAGAATTCCAGAGATTCACCACTCTCTGTGTGAAATATGTTTTTCTCATCTCAGTCCTAAAAGATTTCCCCCTTATCCTTAAATTAAGAACAATTAAGAATGACACATAAAACATTAAAACATTAAGAATAAAACATTATAGTTTGAACATGTGAATGAAATAAAATACCGGAACAAAAGGAGGCTACAGACTTTTGGTTATTGAGTAGAGCTGCTACTATCCGTGGAAAAAAAAGCTGTGTTTATGTCTGGCTGTGGCAGCTTTGACAAGTCCGGAGTCGCCTTCCAGAGGGAAGTGATTCAAAGAGTTTGTGGCCAAGGTGAGAGGGGTCAGAGATGATCTTGCCCGCTCGCTTCCTGTCCCTTGCAGTGTACAGTTCATCAATGGGGGGGGGGGGGAAGGTTGCAGCCCACAACCTTCTCAGCTGACAAGACACAAAAAGCTGGAGTAACTCAGCGGGACAGGCAGCATCTCTGGAGAGAAGGAGTGGGTGACGTTTCTTTGGCTTAAACCAGCATCTGCAGTTCCTTGCTGTTGACACAGAGGGGGAGCAGTGATAGAGGATGTTCTGAAGAAGGGTCTCGACCCGAAACGTCACCCATTCCTTCTCTCGAGAGATGCTGCCTATCCCGCTGAGTTACTCCAGCAAGTTGTGTCTATCTGCAGTTCCTTCCTATACGTAGAACTAGTGTAATCTCGTAACTTTTGCAAGTACATTAACAGTAAATTTAACAGCTGAGTTACTCCAGCATTTTGTGTCTTCCTTTGATTTAAACCAGCATCTGCAGTTCTTTCCTACACACTTATAAAGTTGTATTCCTCCTCTTGTGTAGAAAATGCTTTAACTCTGTCCATCTTAAACCTACAAAAAGCTGTACGTCTTTGGAGTGTAGGAGGAAACCGGTGCTCCCAGAGAAAACCCACGCAGGTCACGGGGAGAACATGCAAACTCCGTATAGACAGCACCCGTGGTCAGGATCGAACCCGGGTCTCTGGCACTGTGAGGCAGCAACTCTACCGCTGTGAAACCGTGCCGCCCACCAACCTCATAAGTGATAGGAGGAAGAATTAGGCCATTCGGCCCATCAAATCTGCTCCGTCATTCAATCATGGCTGATCCAGACTCCATTCCCCTGCCCTCTCCCCATTACCCCTGACACCCCTACCAATCAAAAATCTATCTATCTCTGCCTTAAACATATCCATTCACTTGGCTTTACAGTTATAAACAGATCTTTTTGAAAGTCATATTCGCAGTTCCTGAGTTGGCCCAATTACCGTTCAGACCTGTATGTGTTTGGACTGTGGGAGGGAACGATTGCCAAAAATGTGGAGTTTTACTGGTTGACTGTCAGATATTTTAAACACAATTTATTGTCCAGAACAATTGACAATTGCACAAGGTTTAGCGAGGGGCAGAATCTGCATGAGGCCATATCAGATTCAAAAACGGGGAGAAAGGTCTTGATATTTACATGATAGACAATAGGTGCAGGAGTAGGCCATTCGGCCCTTCGAGCCAGCACCGCCATTCAATGTGATCATGGCTGATCATCCCCAATCAGTACCCCGTTCCTGCCTTCTCCCCATATCCCCTGACTCCGCTATTTTTAAGAGCCCTATCTAGCTCTCTCTTGAAAGCATCCAGAGAACCTGCCTCCACCGCCCTCTGAGGCAGAGAATTCCACAGACTCACCACTCTCTATGAGAAAAAGTGTTTCCTCGTCTCCGTTCTAAATGGCTTACCCCTTATTCTTAAACTGTGTTCCCTGGTTCTGGACTCCCCCAACATTGGGAACATGTTTCCTGCCTCTAGCGTGTCCAAGCCCTTAACAATCTTATATGTTTAACCTTATAAAACAAACTTTCTGGACGAACTCAGCGGGTCAGACAGCATCTGTTCTTCGTGCTCCTGTTCGTGCTAAGGTCCATTCGTCACTTTCCAATGTCCTCCACAGGTGATTGAGTCCTTTTTTGTTGTGATGAAGGAAAAATGGTGAGTTCCCATAAGTGGCTCGGGCAAAGATTAGAGAACATAGAACAGTGTGGCACAGGAACAAAAGGTACACAAAAAATTGCTGGGGAAACTCAACGGGTGCAGCAGCATCTATGGAGCGAAGGAAATAGGCGACGTTTCGGGCCGAAACCCTTCTTCAGACTGATGGGGGGTGGGTGGGAGAAGGAAGGAAAAAGGGAGGAGGAGGAGCCCGAGGGCGGGGGGATGGGAGGAGACAGCTCGAGGGTTAAGGAAGGGGTGGAGACAGCAAGGTCTAGCAAAATTGGGAGAATTCAATGTTAATGCCATCCGGACGCAAGGTCCCCAGACGGAATATGAGGTGCTGTTCCTCCAATTTACGCTGTTGCTCACTCTGGCAATGGAGGAGACCCAGGACAGAGAGGTCGGATTGGGAATGGGAGGGGGAGTTGAAGTGCTGAGCCACCGGGAGTTCAAGTAGGTTATTGCCAACTGAGCGGAGGTGTTCGGCGAAATGATCGCCCAACCTCCGCTACCTACAATGTTCGTGCCAAACACAATGCCAACTTCAACTGATCCCATCTGCCTGCACATGATCCTAATCCCTCCATTCCCTGCACAGTTCAAGAATAAGGAGTAAGCCATTTAGAACGGAGACGAGAAAACACTTTTCCACACAGAGAGTGGTGAGTCTGTGGAATTCTCTGCCTCAGTGGAGGCCGGTTTTCTGGATACTTTCAAGAGAGAGCTAGATAGGACTCTTACAGATAGCGGAGTCAGGGGATATGGGGAGAAGGCAGGAACGGGGTACTGACTGGGGATGATCAGCCGTGATCACATCGAATGGCACACTAACACTATCCTACACACTAAGGACAATTTACAATGTTACCGAAGCCAATTAACCTTCAAACCTGTACGCCTTTGGAGTGTGGGAGGAAACCGAAGATCTCGGAGAAAACCCACGCAGGTCACAGGGAGAACGTACAAACTCCGTACAGACAGCACCCGTAGCCGGGATTGAACCAGGGTCTCTTGCGCTGTAAGGCAGCAACTCTCCCGCTGCGTCACCATGCGGTGTTTGAATTTGATATGGCCTCATGCAGATTCTGCCCCTCGCTAAACCTTGTGCAATTGCCAACTATCCTGGACAATAAATTGTGTTTAAAATGCCCGACATTCACAGCCGCTAAAACTCCACATTTTTGCCAACCATTTGTCTTTGTGTCTTTCTTTGATCTTGCCAGTCAACATACTATTTGGAAACAGGAATTTCCTGCTTCCAGTGAGAGTATTTTGGGGATTTTTCCAGCCGACTTGACACAGGAAGTGTTTCTGAGTCCATCTACCTTAAAGTCAGCAGCAATTCTCTACAAAACTTGTGACAAGCACAATTCAAATGATTTCCATTGAAAAACATATTTGTAAGTCACGATTGAAGCTCTGTTCAGTCGAGCAAACACTTTGTTAATATTTAGTTTAGTTTAGTTTAGTTTAGTTTAGTTTAGTTTAGTTTAGTTTAGTTTAGTTAAGTTTAGTTTAGTGTGCAGAGATTCCTCGTATATGTTGCAAAACATACTTGGCTAATAAAGCATGATTATGATTATGGGAGATACTGCCCTTCAGCTCACTGGGACAGCCCAGACCAGCGATCACCCCACACACTAGCACCATCCTACACACCAGGGACTACTTAATTATACCAAAGACAATTAACCGCCAAACCTGCACATCTTTGGAGTTTCATTATATATTCCAAAGACGTGCAGGTTTGTAGGTTAATTGGCTTCCGTAAATTGTAAATTGTCCCTAGTGTGTGTGTGTGTGTGTGTGTGTGTGTGTGTGTGTGTGTGTGTGTGTGTGTGTGTGTGTGTGTGTGTGTGTGTGCGTGCGTGCGTGCGTGTGTGATACTGTTAGTGTACGGGGTGATCGCTGGTCGGCGCGGAATCGATGGGCCGAAGGACCTGTTTCCGCTCAGTATCTTTAAAGAACCAAAAGTAAAGTCCATATTTGCAGCACCAACAGTGCTTGTTTAATGCTTAGCTTCTGTGTGTGTGTGTGTGTGTGTGTGCGTGTGCGTGTGTGTGTGTGTGCGTGTGTGTGTGTGTGCGTGTGTGTGCGTGTGTGTGTGCGAGTGCATGTGTGTGTGTGTGTGCGTGTGTGTGTGCGTGAGTGTGTGTGTGTGCGAGTGTGTGTGAGCGTGTGTGTGCGTGAGTGTGCGTGCGTGTGCGTGCGTGTACGTGCGTGTATGCATGCGCGCGTGTGTGCGTGCATGTGTGAGTGTGTGTGTGCGTGCGAGTGTGCGTGAGTGTGTGTGTGCGAGTGCGTGTGTGCGAGTGCGTGTGTGTGTGCGTGTGTGTGCGAGTGCGTGTGTGTGTGTGTGTGCGTGTGTGCGTGTGTGTGTGCGTGAGTGTGTGTGCAAGTGCGAGTGCGTGTGTGTGTGTGCGTGTGCGTGTGTGTGTGTGTATGTAAGTGCCTGCGTGTGTGCGTGTGTGTGTGTGCGTGCATTTGTGTGTGTGTGTGTGTGTGTGTGTGTGTGTGTGTGTGTGCGTGCATTGCTTGCCAAATTGAAACACATCATCTCTTGTGTCACTTTAAACATACACAGCACAGTATTTCCATCACAATAGTTCTGTTATGATTTCCTGTCACATTTGTGTTGAGCCTTGCCGAGGTGTCGAGGGCCTAACTCAACGAAACACCAGTGATGGGAGCTGCCCACTCGATTACCCCAATGATATACTTGCAGCTACACCATCAGCCTGAAGAAGGGTCTCGACCCGAAACGTCACCCACTCCTTTTCTCTGCCTGTCCCACTGAGTTTAGTTTAGTCTAGTTTAACGGCACGGTGGCGCAGCGGTAGAGTTGCTGCCTAACAGCGAATGCAGCGCCGGAGACCCAGGTTCGATCCCGACTACGGGTGCTGTCTGTACGGAGTTTGTACGTTCTCCCCGTGACCTGCGTGGGTTTACTCCAAGATGTTCGGTTTCCTCCCACACTCCAAAGACGTGCAGATATGTAGGTTAATTGGCTTGGTAATTGTGGAAAAAAATTGTCCCTAGTGTGTGTAGGATAGTGTTAATGTGCGGGGATCGCTGGTCGGCGCGGACCCGGTGGGCTGATAGGGGCCTGTTTCCGCGCTGTATCTCTAAACTAAACTAAGTTTAGATTGGACTTTGGCTTGGACTTGGTTTCCTTGGTTGAGGGCTTATCCTGGTGTTATAGAACAAGTACTTGGTGCTTTCATTGTAATTTCACCACCGCTCTGCTGATGACTTTGTTCCTTGCCCTGTTCCTCATCCTTTGATCGGTCCCTGCTGACTCTCATTTTGCTCTCCATACTCCCAGCTCCCCATCAATGTTTCCGGCTTTCGGCATAATACAAAATAGCCACTCACCAAAGGCAGACACAAAAAGCTGGAGTAACTCAGCGGGTCAGGCAGCATCTCAGGAGAGAAGGAATGGGTGACGTTTCGGGTCGAGACCCTTTTGCGGGACACATTTAGGCCAGCAAAAAAAAAACACAATGCACTCCCCAGAGAGTTAATTCGACTTTAGTTTAGAGATACAACGCAGAAGCAGGCCCTCTGGCCCACCGAGTCCATGCCGACCAGCGATCCTCCCATACACCACCAATGCTGCCTTTGTGCTTTTTAAAAATAAACTAACACCTGCAGTTTCTTGTTTCTCCAAATCATTTGCAGTTGGATCATGGGCAGTGACGTTTCAGATCGAGACCCTTCTTCAGGTTCTAGTTCTAGTTATAATTTAGCGTATTGTCATGTGTACCGAGGTACAATGAAAAGCCTTTGTTCCATGCTGACCAAAACTCTTTGCAGTGCTGGAGTAACTCGGCAGGTCAGGCAGCATCTCTGGAGAACATGGACAGGTGATGTTTTCAGACCCTTCTTCAGAACCTTTTTATTAGAATGAGAATAGAATGCCTTTTATTGTCATTCAAACAGACACGGTTTGAACGAAATTTCATTCCTACAGTCATGACATTACAAAAAAAAAACAAGACACACACTTAACACAATTTACACAAACATCCATCACAGTGAATCTTCAACACCTCCTCACTGTGATGGAAGGCAACATATTTTAGTTTAGTTTAGAGCGGAAACGCCCTTTGGCTCACCGAGCCTGCACCGACCAGCGATCCCCGCACATTAACACTACCCTACACACACTAGTGACAATTTACAATTTTACTGAAGCCAATGAGATGATGAAAAACATTTTCACCCAGAGAGTTGTGAATCTGTGGTATTCTCTGCCTCAGGGGGCGGTGGAGGCCAATTCTCTGGATGCTTTCAAGAGAGAGTTAGATATAGATAGACCTCTTAAAGATACCGGAGTCAAGGGAAATGGGGAGAAGGTAGGAACGGGGTACTGATTGTGGATGATCAGCCATGGTCACAGTGAATGGCGGTGCTGGCTCGAAGGACCGAATGGCCTACTCCTGCACCTATTGTCTATTGTCTACGGTCTATTGATGAAACAGTGCAGGCTAGATCACCACATCTTGAACATAATATCACCCAGTACAATCGCTGGGGGAGAGGAACGGTGTAATTATCTTCCCAGTGGATTATATTTTACAGATATACATAATTAAGGAAAATTAACCAGTCTCCAATGAGCGGTGGCATCAACACAGATGTGCAGCATCACACAATAATCCAAATCCCAGCGCCCTTCGACACCTCCTTAATTGGCTGTTAATGAAATGTGTTCCTGGGGACAAATGAATGTTAATATACATCCCCAGACAGCAGCAGGCGGTGTACCATCCAGGCATCCATGTTCGTTCTTCATGTCTCCTGGTGTGTAGCCACTGTCCCACGGTACGAGTTCATTCCAAGAGCTCTCCCGAGTTTAAAAAAAAATCAAACTCGTGGTAAGCACGGAGAATGAACGTAGCGGGTACGTCGGAGCTCGGGGACGTCTCTTAGCGGTAACGGCAGGTACTCGGGGAGAATCGCTAACGGCAGGCAAGTTGAAAAATGTCCACGAGAGCCCCGAGTACCGACGAGCGGCCATTACCGTAAATCTCCGAGTTCGAATCAGGGCAAACTGATTCAGGGAGAACTCTTGGAATGAACTCGTGCAGTGGGACAGGGGTTTAAGGGACTCGGGATGACAGATGGCACAATGGGCTAAGTGTTCGGCTGGCAACCGGAAGGTAGCCGGTTCGAATCCTGCTTGGAGTGCATACTGTCGTTGTGTCCTTGGGCTAGACACTTCACCCACCTTTGCCTGTGTGTGAATGTGTGTGAATGTGTGTGAGTGATTGGTGGTGGTCGGAGGGGCCGTAGGCGCAGATTGGCAGCCACGCTTCCGTCAGTCTGCCCCAGGGCAGCTGTGGCTACAGAAGTAGCTTACCACCACCGAGTGTGACTGAGGAGTGAATGATAATGCGATGTAAAGCGCCTTGAGTATTAGAAAGGCGCTATATAAATCCCATCCATTATTATTATTATTATTATTTAACCCCATCATCGGGATCTAACCACGAATTACAGTAAGGTCATTGCCGACAATGGGCACAGAGTGCTGGAGTAACTCAGTGGGGACGGGCAGCATCTCTGTGGAGAAAAGGAACAGGTGACGTTTCTGGTCGAGACCCTTCATCAAACTGAAAGTCTTGAAAGTCTTCCCCTAGGTTAACAATGATCTATTCCACATTTTCCTTGCCCTTTGTCCCCTTTGATCTCTTGTTTTCACACCCTACCCTTCCATATCTCTCATTTCCCTCTCCCCTGACTCTCAGTCTGAAGAAGGGTCTCGACCCAAAACGTCGCCTCTATTCCTTCGCTCCATAGACGCTGCCTCACCCGCTGAGATTTTTGTCCACCTTAGAGTGAGCGGGTGATCGATGGTTGGCACAGACTAAGTGGGCTGAAGGACCCTTTTCCATGCTTTATCTTCCAATCACTCAAAGCAAATATTCACCATGAATGGTACTCAGGAAAAAAGATTGTGCAAGGCCAGACATCTTGTTTTATCAAGGGGTGTGGCAGTCTGTGAGTTGGAATGTGGACCTACAGAGAAGCTAAATCAGTCACGTCTTGAAGGATTCCTGAGCTGCAGAACGTCATTCAATTATCAGTCTTTTTACCCACATTGGACCATATAGGTTTGGGATCGGTGGTGAGTGCCTCGACCGGACAGACCCATGTCAGACAAGGCTGCATTAACCACTGCACACCTGCCTTCTTCAGCTTACACCCCAGCGCTATGAACATTGAAGGTAGACAAAAAAGCTGGAGAAACTCAGCGGGTGCAGCAGCATCTATGGAGCGAAGGAAATAGGCAACTTTTCCGGCCCGATACCCTTCTTCAGACTGATGGGGGGGGGGGGGGGGGGGGGGGGTAGGGGAGAAGAAAGGAAAAAGGAGGAGGAGGAGCCCGAAGGCTGGGGGATGGGAGGAGACAGCAGGGGGACTGAGGAAGGGGAGGAGACAGCAAGGGCTAACAAAATTGGGAGAATTCAATGTTCATGCCACCAGGATGCAGACTCCCCAAGCGGAATATGAGGTGCTGTTCCTCCAATTTCCGGTGTTGCTCGCTGTGGCCATTGTATGGCTGTGGAAACTGAGTTTTGTTTGAGCCTCACTGAGGTTCAAATGACATGTAATAAATATTGTATTGTATTGTATATTGTATTGTATTGGAGGAGACCCAGGACAGAGAGGCTATAAACATTGACTTCTCTAACTTCAAGTAACCCTTGCTTTCCCTCTCTCTCCATCCCTTCCCCCTTCCCAGTTCTCCGACCAGTCTGCCTGCCTCCCCGATCACATTTTGTCTTTGTTCAAGTAGGAACTGCAGAAGCTGGAAAATCGAAGGTAGACAAAAGTGCTGGAGAAACTCAGCGGGTGCAGCAGCATCTATGGAGCGAAGGAAATAGGCAACGTTTCGGCCCTTACACTTCCTTATCTCCATGTCTTCCTCTCCCCTGACGCTCAGTCTGAAAAAGCGTCTCGGCTCGAAACGTCACCCATTCCTTCTCCCCAGAGATGCTGCCTGTCCCGCTGAGTTACTCCAGCATTTTGTGTTCGCCTTCTGAAACTCTCTCTTTTGCAGTCGTCCTCCTGTCAGAGTTAGCGACTGTGGATGCGGTGGCGCAGCAGGTAGTGCTGCTGCCTCACAGCCGCAGAGACCCCCGGGGTTCGATCCTGACCTCGGGCGCTGTCGGAGTGGAGTTTGCGCGTTCTCCCTGTGACCTGCGTGGGTGGGCCTTCCTCCCACTTTCCAGAGACGTGCCGGTGTGTAACATAGAAACATAGAAAATAGGTGCAGGAGTAGGCCATTCGGCCCTTCGAGCCTGCACCGCCATTCAATATGATCATGGCTGATCATCCAACTCAGTATCCCGTACCTGCCTTCTCTCCATACCCCCTGATCCCTTTAGCCACAAGGGCCACATCTAACTCCCTCTTAAATATAGCCAATGAACTGACCTCAACTACCTTCTGTGGCAGAGAATTCCAGAGATTCACCACTCTCTGTGTGAAAAATATTTTTCTCATCTCGGTCCTAAAAGATTTCCCCCTTATCCTTAAACTGTGACCCCTTGTTCTGGACTTCCCCAACATCGGGAACAATCTTCCTGCATCTAGCCTGTCCAACCCCTTAAGAATTTTGTAAGTTTCTATAAGATCTCCCCTCAATCTTCTAAATTCTAGCGAGTACAAGCCGAGTCTATCCAGTCTTTCTTCATATGAAAGTCCTGACATCCCAGGAATCAGTCTGGTGAACCTTCTCTGCACTCCCTCTATGGCAAGAATGTCTTTCCTCAGATTAGGAGACCAAAACTGTACGCAATACTCCAGGTGTGGTCTCACCAAGACCCTGTACAACTGCAGTAGAACCTCCCTGCTCCTATACTCAAATCCTTTTGCTATGAATGCTAAGTAATTTTTTTGGAGAAACAGGCCCTTCGGCCCACCAAGTCCGTGCCGACCAGCGATCCCCGCACACTAGGGACAATTTACAATGATACCAACGTGCAAACTCCGTACAGACAGCACCCGGAGTCAGGATCGAACCTGGGTATCTGACGCTGTGAGGCAGCAACTCTACTACTGTGCCGACAAAGGCAAAAAAATAGTTTTATTATAAATATTAACATAAAATGAAGGAAATTCCAGAGCTCTGATATAAAATAATTAATCTAACCACAGTTCCATGTCTTTTGGCAATGGTTACTTATAAGAGACTGGTCCATGTAGCGATGGTTTCACAACTGCTCGGTTCTGCCACCACATGGTGAGAAGATGGTAGTGCACGATAGAATCACTGCAGACGGAATCAGGCTTGGATTTAGTGTTTAAGAAGGAACTGCAGATGCTGGAAAATCGAAGGTAGACAAAAGTGCTGGAGAAACTCAGCGGGTGCAGCAGCATCTATGGAGCGAAGGAAATAGGCAACGTTTCGGGACGAAACCCTTCAGGAAGGAAATAGGTAACGTTTCGGGCCGAAACCCTTCAGGAAGGAAATAGGTAACGTTTCGGGCCGAAACCCCTTGGGTTTCGGCCCGAAACGTTGCCTATTTCCTTCGCTCCATAGATGCTGCTGCACCCGCTGAGTTTCTCCAGCATTTTTGTCTACCTTTGAGCTTCACTCTCCCACTCGATGCTCTGGGCCAAAGCTTTCGGCCAGAACAAGCCCGATGGGCAGAATGTCCTCTCCTTCCGATTTGCGAGTTCCCATTTATAATTGAACGCAACCACCCAGCACTTGGAAACAAGTCCGTTTGAAGTGAGCCGTTCTTTTATGCAGCTGATTTACCCAGTCAGATAAGATGGGAATCGAATCTATCGTTAGACGTTTTGGGCCGAAACCCTTCTTCAGACTTGGATTGTTCTCTCTGGAGAGCTTGAGGTGGCAGGGAGACCTGGTCGAAGTAGATAAAATTATGAGTGGCGTAGAGAGGGTGGACATATACAGCAACTTCAGACTGAGAGTCGGGGGGAAAGGGGACCAAGAAATATAGACGGATACTCAGGGGAAATTAATGGAAGATATGCAGAAAGCAATGCTGATCACAGGTACCTGGGGCACATAATGGACCATCGTTGGCTGTGGCTTAGGTGACAACGAGAATATAGACAGAGGAACTTCACAGGACGACAGTGACAATAGACAATAGGTGCAGGAGTAGGCCATTCGGCCCTTCGAGCCAGCATCGCCATTTACTATGGTCATGGCTGATCATCCATAATCAGTACCCCGTTCCTGCCTTCTCCCCATATCCCTTGACTCCGCTATCTTTAAGAGCTCTATCTAACTCTCTCTTGAAAGCATCCAGAGAACCGGCCTCCACCGGCAGAGAATTCCACCGACTCACCACTCTCTGTGAGAAAGTATTTCCTCATCTCCGTTCTAAATGGCTTACTCCTTATTCTTAAACTGTGGCCCCTGGTTCTGGACTCCCCCAACATCGGGAACATGTTTTCTGCCTCTATCGTGTCCAAGCACTTAACAATCTTATAAGTTTCAATGAGATTCCCTTTCATCCTTCTAAACTCCAGAGTGTACAAGCCCAGCTGCTCCATTATATCAAAATATGACAGTCCCGCCACCCCGGGAATTAACCTTGTGAACCTACGCTGCACTCCCTCAATAGCAAGAATGTCCTTCCTCAAATTTGGAGACCAAAATTGCACACAATACTCCAGGGGTTGTCTCGCTAGGGCCCTGTACAACTGCAGAAGGACCTCTTTGCTCCTATATTCAACTCCTCTAGTTATGAAGGCCAACATGCCATTCGATTTCTTCACTGCCTGCTGTACCTGCATGCTTACTTTCAGTGACTGATGAACAAGGACCCCCAGATCCCGTTGTACTTCCCCTTTTCCCAACTTGACACCCTTTACATAATAATCTGCCTTCCTGTTTTTGCCACCAGAGTGGATAACCTCACATTTATCCGTATTAAACTTCATCTGCCATGCATCTGCCCACTCACCCTACCTGTCCAAGTCACCCTGCATTCCCATAGCATCCTCCTCACAGATCACACTGCCACCCAGCTTTGTGTCATCTGCAAATTTGCTAATGTTACTTTGCGCCTGACTTGGACTGAGAGAGAGGGGATGCAAGGGTTACTTGAAATTTCGAGTTGAGAGTCTTTGATGATGTTGGCTGCTGTTCAGAGCAGGTGCCCCTGTGTATAAGGCACAGGTGCGGTGTATTCCTTGGCAGCGCACATCAATTAACCTTCACTTCTCTCAGCCCCGGCAAGTAATTAGTGATGAAGACCTCACTGTCAAAACCCAGGCACTTTCTAAAGTAATAACATTCCCAGCCGGCTGAGGAATGCGGCCTTGCATATATAACACATTCTTCCATCTCACCACACCACCCTGGCTTTCTTCAAGATAACAGCTTTCATTACATTTGCCCTCAGTAGGTAGTGTTCCACCCTGAATACACTGCCAGCTGAATCGGAGGTGGCTTAAAAGCCCTGCCCTCCTAAAAGGGTCTCCAAAGATGCTTGTTCCAATGTTGTCTGGAATTGCAGGAATGTAGCGGCCAGTATCAACCGGGGCATTTTTGTAACAAGGCTTTGGGCTATTTAAACACAAAATGCTGGAGTAACTCAGCGGGACTGGCAGCATCTCCGGTGAGAAGGAACGGGTGACGTTTTGGGTTGAGACTCTTAAGACATCAGTCAGTCTGATGAAGGGTCTCGACCCGAAACGTCACCCATTCCCTCTCTCCAGAGATGCTGTCTGTCCCGCTGAGTTACTCCAGCATTTTGTGTCCATCTTCAGTGTAAACCGGCATCTGCAGTTCCTTCCGACGCACTATGGTCTATTTAGTTTGGTTCAGTTTAGAGATACAGCACGGAAATAGGCCCTTCAGCCCATCGAGTCCACGCTGACCATCGATCAACCGTTCGCTCTAGTTATCCCACTTTTCCATCCACTCCCTGCACACACATAAATGCAGCACAGTGGCGCAGCGGTAGAGTTGCTGCCTCACTGTGTCAGAGACCCAGCTTCGATCCTGACCTTGAGCGCTGTTTATGTGGTGTTTGCACGTTCTCCCTGTGACTGCGTGGGTTTCCTCCAGGTGCTCCGGCCCCCAACCCACATCCCAAAGACGTGCGGGTTTGTGGGTTAAATTGCCCCCAAGTGTGTGTGTGTGGGGGGTGGATGAGAGAGTGGGATAATGTAGAACTAGTGCGACACATAAAGCTGGAGTAACTCAGCGGGACAGGCAGCATCACTGGAGAGAAGGAATGGGTGACGTTTCGGGTCGAGACCATTGTCTGAGGATGGGTCCCGACACGAAACGTCACCCATTCCTTCTCTCCAGAGATGCTGCCTGTCCCGCTGAGTTACTCCAGCTTTTTGCATCTATCTTCAGTTCAAACCAGCATCTGCAGTTCCTTCCTTCGATGGCCGGAGTGGACGTGGTGGGCCGAAGGGCCTGTTTCCGTGCTGTAACTCCAACGAGACTAAATGCAATACGATAAACTGAGGTTACGGCAATTAACTCAATTCTGATCCATTTTGTGAATCCCAATAGGTTCTGGAATTGTGTTTCTGACCTGCGATCTCGCTTGCACTGTTTAGAACGACAGCCTGAAGTGTAGTGGCCCTGTCCCACTGTACAAGTTCATTCCGAGCGCTCTCCCGAGTTTAAAAAAAAATCAAACTCGTGGTAAGCACGGAGAATGAACGTAGCGGGTACGTCGGAGCTCGGGGACGTCTCTCAGCGGCTCGTAACGCTAACGGCAGGCACTCGGGAAGACTCGCTAACGGCAGGTAAGCTCGGGAAGACTCGTGAAGATTTTTCAACATGATGAAAAATGTCCACGAGAGCCCCGAGTACCGACGAGTGGCCATTACCGTAAATCTCCGAGTTCGAATCAGGGCAAACTCGGGAGAACTCTTGGAATGAACTCGTACAGTGGGACAGGGCTTCAACGGTTTGTATTTGAGCAAGGGCTCGTCATAACACAGCCAGCTCCTCACGGTGAATCAGGTTAAGGAATGCGCTGAATGAAGATAGATCAATGGGAGCACTGGAGTTTGAACTCATTGGGCTGGGGGTCAGCGGAGGCCACAAAGAATACTTTTGTCTGGAGTGTAAATTGTACTCAGTTTGTTCATCGGGTTGGCATGGCAAAGGGCCTTGGGGATCTTCGGGGGATTTAGCCTTTGAACGCCTGACATGGCTTTCTTTGATCCAGGCCCAGCATCTGCAGTAAACACTGACCTGGGTGACCCCACCTCTTCACCGCTACAAGGGCGGCACGGTGGCGCAGTGGTAGAGTCACTGCCTCACAGCGCCAGAGACCCAGGTTCGATCAGGTGCTGTCTGTACGGAGTTTGCACGTTCTCCCAGCTTCCTACAGGTGCTCCCATTTCCTCCCACGCTCCAAAGACGTACAAGTTTGTAGGTTAATTAGCTTGGTAACATTGTACACTGTCCCTGGTGTGGGTAGGATAGTGCGAGTGTACGAGGGTGGTCGGTCGGCAGGGACTTGATGGGCCGAAGGGCCTGTTTCCGTTCTGTATCTCTAGACTAAAAGAAACTAGACAAATTATATTTTGAAAACCCCTTTCATGCAGTGAAGCCTCGTCAGGCTCCTTTGCAAAATGATATCAGGACAAGAAGGTTTTAGCTATAAGCCGGGTAGAACACCAAGGCTGGAGTAACTCAGCGGGTCAGGCAGCATCTGTGGAGAACATGGATAGGTGACGTTTCACAGAGTGCTGGAGTAACTCAGCGGGTCAGGCAGCATCTGTGGAGGACATGGATAGGTGACGTTTCACAGAGTGCTGGAATAACTCAGTGGGTCAGGCAGCATCTGTGGAGAACATGGATAGGTGACGTTTCAGGTCGGGACCTCACCCAGCCGTATTCTCCATAGATGCTGCCTGACCTGCTGAGATATCCCAGATTCTACGCAGATTCCAGCATCTGCAGTTCTTGGTGTCTGACTGTAAGGATATAAGGATACAGGCGATAAGGCCATGTGTGTATATATTTATATTATGGTATATGGACACACTGATCTGTTTTGTAGTAAATGCCTACTATGTTCTGTGTGATGAAGCAAAGCAAGAATTTCTTTATCCTATACAGGGACACATGACAATAAACTCACCTGAACTTGAACTTGAGGAGAAGTTGGAGAAACCTGGATTGTTTTCTCTGGAACGTCGGGGGTTGAGGGAGAGAGTTGATATATAAAATAATGAGTGGCAGGGATAGGGTAGACAGTCAGAACCTTTACCCCAGAATGGAAATGCCAAAGTGGACTGAGGTTTAAGGTGAGAGGAGCAAAGTTTAAAGGAGATGTGTGAGGCAGGTTTTTATACAGGAACGTGCTGCCAGGGGTGGTGGAGACAATAGACAATAGGTGCAGGAGGAGGCCATTCGGCCCTTCGAGCCAGCACCGCCATTCAATGTGATCATGGCTGATCATCCCCAATCAGTACCCCTTTCCTGCCTTCTCCCCATATCCCCTGACTCCGCTATTTTTAAGAGCCCTATCTAGCTCTCTCTTGAAAGCATCCAGAGAACCTGCCTCTGAGGCAGAGAATTCCACAGACTCACCACTCTCTGTGAGAAAAAGTGTTTCCTCGTCTCCGTTCTAAATGGCTTACTCCTTATTCTTAAACTGTGGCCCTTGGTTCTGGACCCCCCCAACATCGGGAACATGTTTCCTGACTCTAGCGTGTCCAAGCCCTTAACAATCTTATATGTTTCAATGAGATACCCTCTCATCCTTCTAAACTCCAGAGTGTACAAGCCCAGCTGCTCCATTCTCTCAGCATATGACAGTCCCGCCCTCCCGGGAATTAACCTTGTAAACCAACACTGCACTCCCTCAATAGCAAGAATGTCCTTCCTCAAATTAGGGGACCAAAACTGCACACAATACTCCAGGTGTGGTCTCACTAGGGCTCTGTACAACTGCAGAAGGACCTGTTTGCTCCTATATTTGATTCCTCTTGTTATAAAGATACGATAGTGGCGCTTAAGTGACTTATAAATAAGCTGACGGATATGCAGGGAATGGAGGGATATGGATCATGGTCAGGCCAAGGAGATTAATTCAACTTGGCATCATGTTCAGCACGGACTTGTGGGTCGAGGACATTTAGACAGGAACATGCATGGGACAAATTGCCCCCGTATCTGTATCTGTATGTTGACGTATGATCACTACCACTGGTGGTCGCATACGTTAGGTGGGTCATGTGCAAAGTTGCAATTAAACACTCTCCTACACTCACTTGGGACAATTCTTACATTCACCAAGCCAATGTCTGCACGTCTTTGGACTGTGAGAGGAAACCGAAGATCTCTGTGGAGTTCTCTGCCTCAGAGGGCGGTGGAGGCAGGTTCTCTGGATGCTTTCAAGAGAGAGCTAGATAGGGCTCTTAAAAATAGCGGAGTCAGGGGATATGGGGAGAAGGCAGGAACGGGGCACTGATTGGGGTTGATCAGCCATGATCACACTGAATGGCAGTGCTGGCTGGAAGGGCCGAATGGCCTACTCCTGCACCTATTGTCTATTGTCTATCTCGGGGGAAACCCACGCAGGTCACGGGGAGAACGTGCAAACTCCGTACAGACAGCACCCGTAGTCGGGATCGAACCCGGGTCTCCACCGCTGTATTCGCTGCAAGGCAGCAACTCTACCGCTGCACCACCGTGACAGCGTGTAGGGAGTGGGTAGGGCAGGTTTAGAGGGATATGGGGCAAATGCAGGCAGGTGGGGCTGGTCTAGCTGGGGCATGTTGGCCGGGGTGGGCAAGTTGGGCCGAAGGGCCCGTTTCCGCACTGTATCACTCAATGACTCTACACGTAGAGGCTCCAACGTTGTGAAATAAATGCATACTGCTGTTACCAGAAGCAGCCAGTGTGTGGCAGACTTGCCTGATGCAGGGAGACACCAGGAACCTCAGCATCGTTCAATTATGCTTTATGAGCCTGTCCCACTTAGGCGATTTTTTAGGCAACTGCAGGCGACTAGTTTGTTGCCACATGTTCGCCGGTGGTCGCCGGGCGTGGTCTCCTCAGTCGCGCAAGAAGTCGTAGCGTATTTCTGGTCACCGCTAAATTTTCAGCGTGTTGAAATTTTTTTGCCGACAGTGAGTTTGATGCCAATGAGCGTAGATTGACTTCTCCTGACGTTGGTGCTGTCGTAGGTTATCGCCAGGATGACGCAGGTTGTCACCGGTTTTTCGGCGAACTTCCACGGCTATGATGGTCGCCGGCAGTTGCCTAAAAAATCACCAAGTGGGACGGGCCCATTATTGTCCCGTGTACCTAGGTACTGCGACACGCTTTGTTCTTGCATATAAACACAAATAGTCGCCACGTATTTTGGTGCCTACAAGATTACAAAAGTACTCATTGGAGTCTCGATGGCCCGTCTATGTTCTGGGCCGCAGATTACCTCCAAGCAATTGCTTAACGTACTTCCAAAAATATCAGTACTTTATAAGTTCAGCGGTGAGATAGGAGCAGAATTAGACAATAGACAATAGGTGCAGGAGTAGGCCATTCGGCCCTTCGAGCCAGCACCGTCATTCAATGTGATCATGGCTGATCATCCCCTATCAGTACCCCGTTCCTGCCTTCTCCCCATATCCCCTGACTCTGCTATTTTTAAGAGCCCTATCTAGCTCTCTCTTGAAAGCATCCAGAGAACCTGCCTCCACCGCCCTCTGAGGCAGAGAATTCCACAGACTCACCACCCTCTGTGAGAAAAAGTGTTTCCTCGTCTCCGTTCTAAATGGGTTACTCCTTATTCTTAAATGGTGGCCCCTGGTTCTGGACTCCCCCAACATCGGGAACATGTTTCCTGCCTTTTGCGTGTCCAAACCCTTAACAATCTTATATGTTTCAATGAGATCACCTCTCATCCTTCTAAACTCCAGAGTGTACAAGCCCAGCTGCTCCATTCTCTCCCTAGGCCACTCAGCCCATCAAGTCTACTCCGCCATCCTATCATGGCTGATCTATCTCTACCTAACTGCATTCTCCTGCCTTCTCCCCGTAAACCCGGCCTTGATTCCGTTTTGGTTTTGCCCAGAGTAAATCATGTTTCTGGGTGAAATTGGGGACATTCTATTCAGTATTTCCTGATACCAATGTGGGTTTGCGAGGGATAAAACCACAGGTGTCCTGGAGATGAGATTCCATCCCCCTGTTAGACTGGGAGTGCCCTGCAGTGTGGTATCGTATGGACTTCATTGTGTCATCGAGTCACACAGAACGGAAACAGGCCCTTCGGCCCATCTTGTCCATGCCAACCAACATGCCCCATTTACATGGGTCCCAACTGCCCAGGTTTGGCCCATATCCCTCTCAACCTGTCCTAGCTGTGTACCTGTGCAAATGTCTTTTAAATGATGTTATACTGTAGTACCTGCCTCAACTACCTCCTCTGGCAGCTCGTTCCATACACTCACCGTTATGGCCCAGGGGGGGGGAGAGAAGGTGAAGACTGACAGGGGAAGCCTTGTCGAAAGCAGAGGTAAGACAGCTTAGTTTAGTGTAGTTTAGAGATACAGTGGGGAAACAGGCCCTTCGGCCCATCAAGTCCGCTTCGACCAGCGAGTTCTAGTTCTATCCCACACATTAGGGATAATTTACAGAGGCCAGTTAGCCTACAAACCTGTACATCTATGGAAAGTGGGAGGAAACCAGAGCACCCGGTGAAAACCCACGTGGTCACAGGGAGAACGTGCAAACTCCGTACAGACAGCATTCATGGTCAGGATCGAACCCGGGTCTCTGGCGCTGTGAGGCAGCAGCTCTACCGCTGTGCCACCGTTGCCGCCCTTAAGGCGGGAGGGAGAAGATGGTGAGCGGGGGAATGTCACTACTCAGCAACCTCTGCCTCACCGTATGATGGGCGTTTGACGGCACTGGGCCTGTACTCGCTGGAGTTTAGAAGGATGAGGGGGCATCTCATTAAAACTTACCGAATAGTGAAAGGCCTGGACAGAGTGGATGTGGAGAGGATGTTTCCACTAGTGGGAGAGTCTAGGACCGGAGGCCGTAGCCTCAGTCTAAAAGGATGTACCTTTCGGAAGGAGATGAGGAGGAATTTCTTTACTCCAAGGGTGGTGAATCTGTGGGATTCATTGCCACAGACGGCTGTGGAGGCCAAGTCAGTGGATATTTTTAAGGCGGAGATTGACAGATTCTTGGGTGTCAGGAGTTATGGGGAGAAGGCAGGAGAATGGGGTTGAGAGGGAAAGATGGATCAGCCATGATTGAATGGCAGAGTCGACTTGATGGGCCGAATGGCTTAATTCTGCTGGTGGTAGTTACTAATTTACTGCCTTGTTACTGGTAGTTACTGGCCACTAATTCTCTGCCTCAGAGGGCGGTGGAGGCCGGTTCTCTGGATGCTTTCAACAGAGAGCTAGATAGGGCTCTTAAATATAGCGGGGTCAGGGGATATGGGGAGAAGGCTTAAGGATAAAGGGGAAATCCTTTGGGACCGAGATGAGAAAAACATTTTTCACGCAGAGAGTGGTGAATCTCTGGAACTCTCTGCCACAGAAGGTTGTTGAGGCCACAGTTCATTGGCTATATTTCAGAGGGAGTTAGATGTGGTCCTTGTGGCTAAAGGGATCAGGGGGTATGGAGAGAAGGCAGGTACAGGATACTGAGTTGGATGATCAGCCATGATCATATTGAATGGCGGTACAGGCTCGAAGGGCCGAATGGCCTACTCCTGCACCCATTGTCTATTATCTATTGTCTATTGTCTATTGGTACTTATGAACCTCCGAGCCAAGAGGAGGAAGCAGATCTCTGGCTGCCCGGGGAGACTGCCAGCATCGTAGGAGAGAGATATTTTTCACAACAGGAGCCTGCAAGATTGTAGTTCCCACGGCAATGCATGAGATCCACGTCACACTCCAATTACCAACAAGATGCACATGAATAATCAACTGTGTTGGCCTGAGGGAGAAGCAATAATCCCTCCTTTGCCACGCGCATCGATCGCTAAACATTAATGAATAATAAACCTCTGATCTAATTAATGGAACGACTTGTAGCAACACATCGCTACTTCTTAACGAGTGGCACTTCGCTTAGAAATACCCGATTATGGTGTAGGTGGCAGTGGAGAAGTGGTTAACACGTTCTTAGTTTTCCCCACCTCACCACTACCATCATCAGTCTGACCAAGGGTCTCCTATCCATGTTCTCCAGAGATGCTGCCTGGCCCGCTGAGTTACTCCAGCACTCTGCACCTTTATTCAGTAACAACACACAAAACTTAGGTTTGGGCCTCTTGTGTCTTGACTTGTAAAAAAAACACCAGCACCTGCAGACTCCAAATAATGAGGTTAGTTTAGTGATAGAGCTGGAACAGAACTTGCAACCCACCGAGTCCACGCCGACCATCGATCACCCGTTCACACTAGTTCGATGTTGGCCCGTGAATATCCATACTGTCGTAGAGAATAACAGGCCCCTCAGCCCAACTTGTCCATGCCGGCCAACATGTCCCAGCTACACTAGTCCCACCTGCCTGCATTTGGCCCATATCCCTCCAAACCTGTCCTATCCATGTAATTGTCTAACTGTTTCTTAAAGGGATAGTCCCAGCCTCAATGACCTCCTTTGGCAGCTTGTTCCATGCACCCACCACCCTTTGGCCCATATCCCTCTAAACCTGTCCTATCCACTCCCCACAGGCTTGGGGCAATTTCACCAAAATCAGTACCCCGTTCCTGCTTTCTCCCCATATCCCTTGATTCCGTTAGCTCTAAAAGGTAGATGCAGGAAAAATGTTCCCAATGTTGGGCGAGTCCAGAACCAGGGCCCACAGTCTTAGAATAAAGGGGAGGTCATTTAAGACTGAGGTGAGAAAAAACTTTTTCACCCACAGAGTTGTGAATTTGTGGAATTCCCCGCCACACAGGGCAGTGGAGGCCAAGTCACTGGATGGATTTAAGAGAGAGTTAGATAGAGCTCTAGGGGCTAGTGGAGTCAAGGAATATGGGGAGAAGGCAGGCACGGGTTATTGATAGGGGACGATCAGCCATGATCACAATGAATGGCGGTGCTGGCTCGAAGGGCCGAATGGCCTCCTCCTGCACCTATTTTCCATGTTTCTATATTTCTAGTTCTGTCTAACTCTCTCTTGAAAACATCCAGTGAATCGCAGAGTAGACTTGATGGGCCGAATGGCTTAATTCTTCTCCTGAAACCTATGAACATGAAGAAACCTTCTTCAAAGTAGGAGCTCAGTGGGTTGAGCGACAGTCGTGGTGGGAAAGGGATTGTCGGTGTTGAGAGGGAAAGATAGATCGGCCATGATGGAATGACAATGTACAATGGACAATAGGTGCAGGAGGAGGCCATTCGGCCCTTCAAGCCAGCACCGCCATTCAATGTGATCATGGCAGAAGCAATTATCAAGAAAGCACATCAGCGCCTCTACTTCCTGAGAAGATTACGGAGAGTCGGTATGTCAAGGAAGACTCTCTCTAACTTCTACAGGTGCACAGTCGAGAGCATGCTGACCGGTTGCATCGTGGCTTGGTTCGGCAACTTGAGCGCCCTGGAGAGGAAAAGACTGCAAAAAGTAGTAAACACTGCCCAGCCCATCATCGGCTCTGACCTCCCTTCCATCGAGTGGATCTATCGCAGTCGCTGCCTCAAACAGGCTGGCAACATCATCAAGGACCCACACCATCCTGGCCACACACTCATCTCCCCGCTACCTTCAGATAGAAGGTACAGGAGCCTGAAGACTGCAACGACCAGGTTCAGGAATAGCTACTTCCCCACAGCCATCAGGCTATTAAACCTGGCTCGGACAAAACTCTGATTATTAATAACCCATTATCTGTTATTTGCACTTTATCAGTTTATTTATTCATGTGTGTATATATTTATACAATGGTATATGGACACACTGATCTGTTCTGTATTCATGCCTACTATGTTCTGTTGTGCTGAAGCAAAGCAAGAATTTCATTGTCCTATCAGGGACACATGACAATAAACTCACTTGAACTTGAACTTGGTCATCCATCCATGACGGAGTAGACTTGATGGGCCAAACGGCCTCATTCTGCACCTATCCCGTACGAATTTACGAACATAGCACGGAATATCTAATTGGCCTGCGCTTTCATGCTCTGTGTATCAAGCTTTCCTTTGTAAGTAGAATCCATTGTGCGCTTTATGTTGTGATTATTCCCCAGGTGTATCTGTCTCCATGTTCTCTCAGATGCAATTGCAAAGAGCAAGGAGTTTACAAATACCAACGCCTGCCGGGCAGAATGAAATGAGAACAAACATCATGTAGCAGGGAAATAATGTGGCAACAGTAGATCAATGGCAATAAAACATGACACAATCTCCCTCAAATATTCCGAGCACAGGCGCACAGAGTCGCTGGAAAGTGTAAGAATGACAGGAACAATATTTTTCCGCACGCTGGGAACTAATTTGTTTGCGCGATGATTGTTGCTTTTTGGACCGAAGGTGACCTTGAACGAACGAGCGCTTATTCTCTCCTGCGTCTTGATGTCAGTCCTGTCACTATCGTTGGAGTTAACATTCAGGCAAACAAATGATTCCTCGCCAAGAAGTGGAAACGTTATTTGGACTTTAGAGTCAATAGTCCATAGACAATAGGTGCAGGAGTAGGCCATTCGGCCCTTCTAGCTAGCACCGCCATTCAATGTGATCATGGCTGATCATCCCCAATCAGTTCCCCGTCCCTGCCTTCTCCCCATATCTCCTGACTCCGCTATTTTTAAGAGCCGTATCTAGCTCTCTCTTGAAAGCATCCAGAGAACCCGCCTCCACAGCCCTCTGAGGCAGAGAGTCAGACAGTCTTACACCATGGGCCACAGTTTAAGAATAATACTGTCACACCTTGATCGGAAAAATACTTATGCCAGGATCCTCTTCATAGCCTTCAGCTCTGCTTGTAACACAATCATTCCGCAGCAGCTGGTGGAGAAGTTGGAGCTATTGGGGGTTGATGCTGGCACATGTAACTGGGTCCTGAACTTTTTATCGCAACGGCAGCAGACAGTCAGGGTGGGCAGTAGGACATCAAAAACCATAGCCGTGAGCACTGGCTCGCCCCAAGGCTGTGTCCTAAGCCCCCTGCTGTTTAGTCTGCTTACACACGACTGTACTGCTAGACTCAACAACAACTTCATCAACAAGTTCGCTGATGACACAACAGTGGTGGGTCTCATCAGTGACAATGATGAGTCGGCGTACAGGATGGAGGTGGAGCTGCTCACAGGATGGTGCAAATCCCACAACCTCATTCTCAACGTGGGAAAAACTAAGGAGATGGTGGTTGACTTCAGGAGGGCGGGAAAACAACACCATACACCTCTGCACATCGATGGAGCTGATGTGGAAAGGGTCAGCAGCGTGAAGTTCCTAGGACTCCACCTGTCAGATGACCTGACGTCCACCACCAGCAACACAGCACTGGTCAAGAGAGCCCAGCAGCGACCACACCCTCTCCGAAGACTACGTAAAGCAGGTCTCCCCACTACACACCTACGAACTTTTTATAGGGGGGCAATCGAGAGCACATTAACCTACGGCATCACTTCCTGGTTCGGGAGCTGCAAGGCGTACGAACGGCACCAACTAGACAGGATTGTGAAGACCGCCAGCAGGATTATTGGTGCTCCACTCCCTTTCCTGCTGGACATATACAGGAAGAGATGTATCAGCAGAGCCATCTCCATCATCAAAGACCCCTACCACCCATCGCATCACATATTCTCCATCCTGCCATCTGGGAAGAGGTACAGGAGCATTAGCTGCAAAACCAGCAGGATGCTCCTCAGCTTCTTCCCGCAGGCTATAAGACTGATAAATGGGCTTTGCCCCCTGCCAAAGTATCGCGCACCAACCACCAACCTGGACACACTGCAGCAGCTGTCGATCGGAACGCCTGTTGATGTTTAGTAGAGAGTAGAGTGTTCAATTTGTTCATGATATATGTATGTTTATTTCTATTTATTTTTTTACTGCACACTGAATGGATACTGGTTGAGCAATGTTTTTTTGTTTCCTCTGGGTATGTGAGTACTCAGGAAAATGACAATAAAGATATACTTATACTTATACTTATAAGGGGTAAGCCATTTAGAACAGAGATGAGGAAACACTTTTTCACACAGAGAGTTGTGAGTTTGTGGAATTCTCTGCCACAGAAGGCAGTGGAGGCCAATTCACTAGAGGTATTCAAGAGAGAGAGCTAGATTTAGCTTTTAGGGCTAACGGAATCAAGGGATATTAGGGCTAACGGAATCAAGGAAACATGTTCCCGATGTTGGGGTAGTTCAGAACCAGGGGCCCCAGTTTAAGAATAAGGGGTAAGCCATTTAGAACGGAGACAAGGAAACACTTTTTCACACAGAGAGTGGTGAGTCTGTGGAATTATCTGCCTCAGTGGGCGGTGGAGGCCGGTTCTCTGGATACTTTTAAGAGAGAGCTAGATAGGGCTCTTAAAAATAGCGGAGTCAGGGGATATGGGGAGAAGGCAGGAACGGGATACTGATTGTGGATGATCAGCCATGATCACATTGAATGGCGGTGCTGGCTTGAGGGGCCGAATGGCCTACTCCTGCACCTATTGTCTATTGTCTATATGGGGAAAAAGCAGGGACAGGGTACTGATTTTGGATGATCAGCCATGATCATATTGAATGGCGGTGCTGGCTCGAAGGGCCGAATGGCCTCCTCCTGCACCTATTTTCTATGTTTCCATGTTTCTAAGACCTCATTGATAGATGGATTGGCCTGGGGCGTCTACATGCACTAACCCTGGCCTCTTTCCTTATGTTTCCAGATTTAATTCCTCTCTCAGCCACTGCCAAACAGACCCTGGTGGATCAGAACAGTAGACTTAGTGAAATCACCCAGAGAGCTGCCATGGACTGTTATCTCGCTTAAAAAACACCCTATTTACTTCCCCTGAATTGCATATTCTGTAACGCAGTATTAGTGCAGACAGCCTGTGCAGAACCCTGAATGCTTAACACATTCATTATTAAGTGGTGCAGCGGTAAACGGCGCCAGAGACCCGGGTTCGATCCTGACCTCAGGTGCTGTCTATGCGGAGTTAGCACGTTCTCCCTGCAACCCACATGGGTTTCCTCCGGATGCTCCGGTTTCATCCCATACTCCAAAGACGTGCAGGTTTGCAGGTAAATTGCCCCTAGTGTGCGGGATAGAACTGGTGCACTGGTAATCTTTGGTCAGCATGGACTCGGCGGGCCAAAGGGCCTGCTTATCTCTTTAAGCTAAACTAATACCCAAGAGTAATGCGATATGTCAGATTGGGGATTCATATGTGGCAGAAGATGCAATCACGAGGGGTAGATATTGGTTTCGAAGCGGGCTGACCAGAAGATAACGCCGCACGAAATAACAGAATTATTATTTGCTTTCTTATTTGAAAAGCTCCCGAGATGTGTGATAAAACAGCTTCATTTCCTCTCTCTATCTGTCAGCCTTCACCTGAAATGTTAACCATCGGCTCATAAGGGGATGAACACACCCTGAGTGAGCTGGAATCAAAGCATCGGTCCAAGCCAGCGTTATTGAATCATTAGCCTCCCTGTGAGGAACATACTCGTGGGGAATTTCAATGGTCTTCATTTTATAGATGGAAGATCTGCTCATCCCTTAGTTCTCTGTTGGATAATACAAAAAAAGAAAGCACCACATACAGCTCTGAGTCTTATCATAGACACACGATGCTGTAGTAACTCAGCAGGTCCGGCAGTATCTCTGGAGAAAAGGAATAGGTGATGGTTTCGGGTCGAGACCCCGGGTCTATCTTCGGTTTAAGGCAGCATCTGAATGAATGAATGAATGAATGAATAAGTTTATTGGCCAAGTATTCACATACAAGGAATTTGCCTTGGTGCTCCGCCCACAAGTGAGAACATGACATACAGTGACAGTTAGGCATGACTCATAAAATATTAAACATTAGTAATAAAACATTATCGATTAAACATGTGAATTAAATAAAATACAGGAGCAAAAGGAGGCTACAGATATTTGGTTATTTAGTAGAGCTACTACTTGTGGAAAAAAACTGAAAAAAGCAGTTTCTTCCTACACTCTTATGGCCCAGTCCCACGGTACGAGTTCATTCCAAGAGCTCTCCCGAATTTAAAATAAAATCAAACGCGTGGTAAGCACGGAGAATGAACGTAGCGGGTACGTCGGAGCTCGGGGACGTCTCTTAGCGGCTCGTAACGTTAACGGCAGGTACTCGGGAAGACTAGCTAATGGCAGGTAAGCTCGGGAAGACTCGTGAAGATTTTTCAACATGTCCACGAGAGCCCCGAGTACCGACGAACGGCCATTACTGTAAATCTCCGAGTTCGAATCAGGGCAAACTCGTGGAGAACTCTTTGAATGAACTCACAATCTGATCAGGGCAGGTTTCTATTGAATAGCAGGCTGGGACTCTATTAATTAGAGCGCAGGAGGATGAGGGGTGATCTCATAGTTGTGTACAAAGGAGAGGAATAGATCGGGTAGACGTACGGAGTCTCTTGCCCAGAGTAGGGGAATCGAGGACTAGAGGACAGAGGCTTAAGGTGAATGATTTAATAGGAACACAAAGGGGTGGCGGGTGTGTGGAACGAGCTACAGGAAGAGGTAGTAGAGGCAGGGACTATCGCAACGTTTAAGAAATATTTAGAGAGGTACTTGGATAGGACAGGTTTAGAGGGATATGGGCCAAACGCAGGTAAGTGGGATGGGGCATGTTGACCGGTGAGGGTAAGTTGGGCTGAAGGGCCTGTTTCTACGCTGTGTCACTCCATGACTCAATGTATGTAAAGCAAGGCACCCACAGACCGCGATCCAACAGTACACAGGTAAACCATCGAGTGACGTTGAGAGGCTGTTCTCCAAAGCTCATACTGTTTCTCCATCCTGTTACCACAAACCTTTTTTCAGTTCATTAAGTGGCGCAGCGGTAAACTGCGCCGGAGACCCGGGTTCGATCCTAACTGCGGGTGCTGCCCGTACAGACCCGGGTCTTTCACCGGGTGCTCCAGTCTCCTCTCACATTCCAGAGATACAGGTTTGTAGGTTGCGTCTCTGGAGAGAAGGAATGGCCGAGACCCTTCTTCAGACCCGAAACGTCGCCCATTCCTTCTCTCCACAGATGCTGCCTCACCCGCTGAGCTACTCCAGCATTTTGTGTCGACCTTCGATTTAAACCAGCATCTGCAGTTCCTTCTTAGAGGTTTGTAGGTTAATTGTCCCTAGTGTGTAGGGTAGAGCTAGTGTGAAGGTGATCGTTGGTCGGTACGGACTCAGTGGGCCGAAGGGCCTGTTTCCCCACTGTATCTCCCTAAATCTTTTATGTCCACTTGAAAATGTGGAGTGGGCCTCAATTTAGCATCTCATCCTGAAAACCTGCTGCCTCACAGCACCAGAGCCCCGGGTTCGATCCTGACCTTGGGTGCTGTCTGTGTGGAGTTTGTACGTTCTCACCGTGACCGCGTGGGCTATCACCGGGTGCTCCGGTTTCCTCCCACATCCCAAAGGCGTGCGGGTTTGCAGATTAATGTGTAAAGATTGCCTCTTGTGTGTAGGGAGTGGATGGAAAAGTGGGGTAACAAGGGGCTAGTGTGGACCCATTGGGCCGAATGGCCTGTTTCCGTGCTGTATCTTACCCTACAGTGAGACTGACATGCAGAATGGGAGCGCTATGAACCAAATGACACCAGTCCCCACAAATGCGTGAATTAATAGTAGTTTTGCAAATTGAAAGCAGAATTCCTAACTGCGATCGTTCACCAGCAGTTGTCACTTTTTAACAAAAAACTCTTTCAATTAAATGGTTTTGAATCATTTCAGCTGTGTCCTATTTTCTCCACATAACAGCACGAGGGGGAGAGTGCGAGAGAGAGCAAATTGTGAAAGCTGACAGGAAGATTAAGTTGTGTGTTGTGTTCTGTCTGCTCCATCTGAGTTGGCCCGAGTGTCGCTTCTGTGCGATACTCCTGTTATGATTCACCCTCGACACGCAGGCTTTGCTGTTCAATGCAAACATCTGCTTAGACAAGCGAGCGCTGCTTCCTTGCGATTTGCCACTTGAACTCGTTTCACAAAATCCCGTTGGGCCCGCCAGTCTCCAGTCAATAAACAAACCCACTTGCAGGTGTAAACGAGCTTGTCGCGGCCTGCTTGCGACGCTGGAATGGTCCTTCTGCCCTTCATTACTGCCCACCTCGTCCACGAACAAAGGCAGCATCGATGTTTTTTTTAATGTTTAGTTTAGAGATACAACGCGGAAACAGGCCCTTCGGCCCACCGGGTCCGCGCCGACCAGCGATCCCCGCATCTTATAGAAACTTACAAAATTCTTAAGGGGTTGGACAGGCTAGATGCAGGAAGATTGTTCCCGATGTTGGGGAAGTCCAGAACTAGGGGTCACAGTTTAAGGATAAGGGGGAAGTCTTTTAGGACCGAGATGAGGAAATCATTTTTTACACAGAGAGTGGTGAGTCTCTGGAATTCTCTGCCACAGAAGGTAGTTGAGGCCAGTTCATTGGCTATATTTAAGAGGGAGTTAGATGTGGCCCTTGTGGCTAAAGGGATCAGGGGGTATGGAGAGAAGGCAGGTACAGGATACTGAGTTGGATGATCAGCCACGATCATATTGAATGGCGGTGCAGGCTCGAAGGGCCGAATGGCCTACTCCTGCACCTATTTTCTATGTTTCTATGTTAACACCCACTAGGAACAATTTTTACATTTATATCAGTTTATTTATTCGTTTATATATTTATACAATGGTATATGGACACACTGATCTGTTCTGTAGTCATGCCGACTATGTTCTGGTGTGCTAAAGCAAAGCAAGAATTTCATTGTCCTATCAGGGACACCTGACAATATACTCTTTTGAACTCTTGACCCGATTATCCTACAAACCTGTGGATCTTTGGAGCGTGGGAGGAAACCGAAGATCTCGGAGAAAACCCACGCAGGTCACTGGGACAACGTGCAAACTCCGTACAGACAGTTCACCCGCAGTCGGGATCGGACCCGGGTCTCCGTCGCTGCGTTCGCTGTAAGGGAGCAACTCTACCGCTGTGCCACCGTGATGTTCTTTACATAACGGCTACTGCCTGCCCGTCCCACCATCCACCTCGCCCGTCATCACTGCCTGTGTAGGTGGGCTTTGATTAGGGGAAACGATAGCGGGCATAAATAGATGAGTGGGAATCAGGAACCAAGTGTGAGTCAACAAACTGCGAGCCTACATGTACCTCTTTGGAGTGCGTGAGGAAACCGAAGATCTCGGAGAAAACCCACGGGGAGAACGTGCAAACTCCGTACAGACAGCACCCATAGTCGGGATCGAACCCGGGTCTCCGGCGCTGCATTCGCTGTGAGGCAGCAACTCTACCGCTGCGCCGCCGTGCCGCCCATTTCTCTTCTTTTTCTCCAGAGATGCTGCCTGACCCGCTGAGTTGATCCAGCTTTCTGTGTGTATCTTCAGTTTAAACCAGCATCTTCGTGTTGGTCGGTGGCAGGTCCAATAATCCTTCAGTGGCTTGGCCAAGGAGGTCTTCAATCAGCATGCCAGACCTTCTCCCAAAGTCCTTTTAATCCTTTTTTTTCAATTATTTATCCACTTTTCTTTTGAAATCCCATTAAACATACGTCAGAATTGAAATATTGGCTGAGACTTTATACTTGCCTTTACTGCATTACTGACTCAGATGTATGATCTTATGAAATTGATCAAGCAACGAACTTGATCTGTTAACAAGCCAGTATTCCAGGGTGTCTTGTGCTGACGTTTGCTTTAAAGACTTTTGTCAAGATTTTGTTACTTTCCCAACTTGGCACAAGAAACACAACAGTGTGTATTAAAATGGAAAGTTAGTATTTAATGTGTGGGGGGGGGGGGGGGGGGGGGGGGATCTCATTGAATGTCTGTGGAATTCTCTGCCTCAGAGGGCGGTGGAGGCCGGTTCTCTGGATATTTTCAAGAGAGAGCTAGATAGGGCTCTTAAAAATAGCGGAGTCAGGGGATATGGGGAGAAGGCAGGAACGGGGTACTAATTGGGGATGATCAGCCATGATCACATTGAATGGTGGTGCAGGCTCGAAGGGCCAAATGGCCTACTCCTGCACCTATTGTCTATTGAAACTTACAGAATAATGAAAGGCACAGATAGAGTGGATGTGGAGAGGATGTTTCCACTAGTGGGAGAGTCTAGGACCAGATGGCACAGCCTCAGAATTAACGGTCGTTCCTTTCAAAAGGAGATGAAGAGGGATTTCTTTAGTCAGAGGGTGGTGAATCTGAGGAATTCATTGCTACAGACGGCTGTGGAGGCCAATGGATATTTTTAAGGCACAGCCTGATAGATTCTTGGGTGTCAGGGGTTCTGGGGAGAAGGCAGGAGAATGAGATTGGGAGGGAGAGATAGATCAGCCATGATTGAATGGCGGAGTAGACCTGATGGGCCGAATGGCCTAATTCTGCTCCTGTGACTTATGAACTTAGAGTTTGCATCAATCTATCTATCTATATTACTAAAACTCTCATCTTGACCACTTCCTGTTTTTCTGTTTCATGATTTGAGAAAAAACGCTGCCACTTACGGCCGTATTGCCTGCGTGACGCGCAAATGACGCCCAAGTGGGGCAGGCTCTTAACTGTCTAAAGCTTTGGTCAGGCTGCATTTGGAGTATTGCGTGCAGTACTGATCGCCCCCATTACAGGAAGAATGTGGAGGTTTTGGAGACGGTGCAGAGGAGGTTCACCAGAATACTGCCTGGATTAGAGGTGTTATCTGTCAGGGGAGGTTGGACAAATTTGGATTATTGGGCATCAGAAGTTAACAGGAGACCCAATGGAGGCATCTAAGTATATGGGACGTATATAGATAGGGTAGACAGTCAAAATCTTTTTTGCAGGGTGGGAATGTCAAGCACTGGAGCTCATAGATTCATGGTGAGAAGGGCAGAGTTGGCAGATGATGTGCAGGGCAAGTTTTTGTACCTGGTGTTTGGGACGAGATGCGTTAACATAGGCATGAACATATGCAGGGAATGGAGGGCTGTGGGTAACGTACAGGCAGAGATTAGTTTAGTTTAGTTGAGATTAGCGATACAGCGCGGAAACTGAGCCTTCGGCCCGCCGTGCCCGCGTCGACCAGCGATCCCCGCATACTAATGCCCCCTGTCCCACTTAGGAAACCTGAACGGAAACCTCTGGAGACTTTGCGCCCCGCCCAAGGTTTCCGTGCGGTTCCCGGAGGTTGCAGGTGGTTGCCGGAGGTTGCAGGTAGTGGAAGCAGGTAGGGAGACTGACAAAAACCTCCGGGAACCGCACGGAAACCTTGGGCGGGGCACAAAGTCTCCAGAGTTTTCCGTTCTGGTTTCCTAAGTGGGACAGGGGCATTACACTATCCTACCCACACCAGGGACATTTTACATTTTTTACCGAAGCCAATTAACCTACAAACCTGTTAAGTTTTTGGGGTGTGGGGAGGGAACTGGAGCACCCGGAGAAAACCCACGCAGGTCACGGGGAGAACGTGCAAACTCCGTACAGGCAGCACCCGTAGTCAGGATCGAACCCGGGTCTCTGGCGCTGTGAGTCAGCGACTCTACTGCTGCCTTGTTTGGCTTGACACTGTGTTGAGCGAGAACATTGTGGGACAAAGAGCCTGCTCTAACTTCCAAGCAGATATCATTGAGCTGGGGTTGATTTGCTGCTTGAGCAGCTCCAGTTATTCGTGCGGTGAAGACAGATGGCCCACGCACCATGTGTGGAGGTGGTTGTCCACCCGAGGGAGGGGGATGCCCTCTGCCTCTGACCTTTCCAACCCTTCATATATCACACCTTGATCAGCAGAGCAGCGGGCCATGAGAGGTCATCCACACTCACCTTGAACTGACAAGGCCGACTTACCTGTAGTCTTTAGTTTAAGGTAGACAAAAATGCTGGAGAAACTCAGCGGGTGCGGCAGCATCTATGGAGTGAAGGAAATAGGCAATGTTTCGAGCCGAAACTCTTCTTCAGACTCAGTTTAGTTTAATTCAGTTTAATTTAGTTCAGTTCAGCTCAGTTCAGTTTCGTTTAGTTCTGGGTTTTTTTAGTTTAATTCAGTTTAGCTTACTTTATTTCAATTCAATTACATTTAGTTTGGAGACCAGCGATCCCCGGACACTAACACTATCCCACAGAAACCCAGAAGAAGGGTTTCGGCCCGAAACGTCGCCTATTTCCTTCGCTCCATAGATGCTGCTGCACCCGCTGAGTTTCCCCAGCAATTTTGTGTACCTTTAACACTATCCTGCACCCGCTGAGTTTCCCCAGCAATTTTGTGTACCTTTAACACTATCCCACACACTGCTTGCGGGCGCTGTCTGTGTGGAGTTTCCCCGTTCTCCCCCCCGACCCACGTGGGTTTTCTCCGGGTGCTCCGGTTTCTTCCCACACTCTAAAAACATACATGCAGGTTTGTAGGTTAATTGGCCTGGTATAAATGTAAGTTGTCTCCAGTGTGTGTAGGATAGTGTTAGTGTGCGGGGATCGCTGGTCTGTGTCGAAAGGCCTATTTTCTCGCAGTATCTAGAAACTAAACAAAACCCAAGTTAATTGGTTTCTTTAAAATTGTCTAACTAGTGTTGGTTGGTGCGGACTCAATGGGCCGAAGGGCCTGTTTCCACGCTGTATCTCTGAATTAAAACTAAACTAAACTTGTAGGTAGACAAAAATGCTGGGGAAACTCAGCGGGTGAGGCAGCATCTATGGAGCGAAGGAAATAGGCGACGTTTCGGGCTGATGCTGATGTGGGGGTGGGGGCAGGGAGAGGGGGGGGGGGGGCTTGTGGGTGCGGGAAGAAGAAACAAAGAGGTGGTTATGCTTCTTTACAATTGTCCCCTAGGTGCCTATGATAGAACTAGTGTTGGTCGGCGCGGACTCAATGGGCCGAAGGGCCTGTTTCCACGCTGTATCGCTGAGCTAAAACTAAACAAATACACTGTATGAGGTGCGGTTTAAATGATGAGGGGTTAACTTCGCTGCACACAGAAATGCTGGAGAAACTCAGCGGGTGCAGCAGCATCTATGGAGCGAAGGAAATAGGCAACGTTTCGGGACGAAACGTTGCCTATTTCCTTCGCTCCATAGATGCTGCTGCACCCGCTGAGTTTCTCCAGCACTTTTGTCCACCTTCGATTTTCCAGCATCTGCAGTTCCTTCTTAAACTCTTATGCACTTTCTTATTTAAACCTGGAGATAGCAACATAGACAATAGTTGCAGGAGTAGGCCATTCAGCCGCTCGAGCCAGCACCGCCATTCAATATGATCATCCAAGATCAGTAGTGTAGACAGAAATGCTGGAGAAACTCAGCGGGTGCAGCAGCAGCAGCATCTATGGAGCGAAGGAAAGAGGCAACGTTTCGGGCCCGAAACGTTGCCTATTTCCTTCGCTCCATAGATGCTGCTGCTGCTGCTGCTGCACCCGCTGAGTTTCTCCAGCATTTTTGTCTACCTTCGATTTTTCAGCATACAATACAATACAATACAATACGGTTTTATTCGTCACATTGCACATAAAGTGCAAGTGAAATGAATTTGCAGTTCCTTCGTAATAAATCAAATCTGCAGTTCCTTCTTAATACCTTCGCCACACGATGACTTTGCGACACTATTTTCTGCTGTTTTAATTACAGGGTGCACCATTGGAAAATAATTAAAACGGTAATATATATTTATTGCTTGGAGACTTGGAACAGGGACAATGATAAGGGACAGATCCAGCCAACTAAAATAAGAATGCAATCAACGGCATCCACTGAGTTTGCACAGGTGGGGGTTGGAGACTGCTGTGAGCCATCAGCTGCTGGTTGGTTTAAACATATGTGCTGTGCTTGCCAATATGTACATATTTGATGCATGGTGCAAAACTGCTGTCATTTTACGACCATTAGTAAATCACTCCCCCCACCCCCCCCCCCCCCCCCCCTTCCCTTCCCTGTCCCCTCTATTTCTCCCCTCTATATCTCCCGTTCCCAGTCTCTCCATCCCCTTAATCTTACAGCTTTATTATGCCCCTGTCCCACTTGGGAAACCTGAACGGAAACCTCTGGAGACTTTGCGCCCCACCCAAGGTTTTTTCACCCAGAGAGTGGTGAATCTGTGGAACTCTCTGCCACAGAAGGTAGTTGAGGCCAGTTCATTGGCTACATTTAAGAGGGAGTTAGATTTGGCCCTTGTGGCTAAAGGGATCAGGGGGTATGGAGAGAAGGCAGGTACAGGATCCTGAGTTGGATGATCAGCCATGATCATATTGAATGGCGGTGCAGGCTCGAAGGGCCGAATGGCCTACTCCTGCAACTATTTTCTATGTTTCTATGTTTCCGTGCGGTTCCAGGAGGTTGCAGGTGGTTGCCGGAGGTTGCAGGTAGTGGAAGCAGGTAGGGAGACTGACAAAAACCTCCGGGAACCTACGGGAACCGCACGGAAACCTTGGATGGGGCACAAAGTCTCCAGAGGTTCCTTTCAGGTTTCCTAAGTGGGACAGGGGCATTAGAGTCATATGGCTTGGAAACAGGCCCTTCGGCCCAAATCGCCTATGCCGACCATGATGCCCATGTCTCTCGGCACCTTTCCTATCCACTTACCTGTATAGAAACATAGAAACATAGAAAATAGGTGCAGGAGGAGGCCATTCGGCCCTTCGAGCCAGCACCGCCATTCATTGTGATCATGGCTGATCGTCCCCTATCAATAACCCGTGCCTGCCTTCTCCCCATATCCCTTGACTTCACTAGCCCCTAGAGCTCTATCTAATTCTCTCTTAAATCCATCCAGTGACTTGACCTCCACTGCCCACTGTGGCAGGGAATTCCATAAATTCACAACTCTCTGGGTGAAAAAGTTTTTTATCACCTCAGTCTTAAATTACCTCCTCTTTATTCTAAGACTGTGGCCCCTGGTTCTGGACTCGCCCAACATTGGGAACATTTTTCCTGCATCTAGCTTGGCCAGTCCTTTTATAATTTTATAGGTTTCTATAAGATCTAAGTCTTCTAAGTGTTGTTATAGTACCTGCCTCAGCTACCTCCTCTGGCAGCTCGTTCCTTACACCCATCCTCTCAAACTCTGTCTCCTTCTCTTAGGTCAAGAACAATACAAGCATGCACTTAAAGAGAGGATGAAAAGAGTAGCAAAGAACTGCAGATGCTAGCAATATGGACTAGATGGAAAGGCCAGATTTGGAGGCATATGGGCCAAATGCAGGCAAGTGGGACTAGTGTAGATGGGTGTACAAAATCATGAGAGGAATAGATCGGGTAGATGCACACTCACCCAAACCGTCACCCATTCATTCCTTCTCTCCAGAGAATGCTGCCTGTCCCACTAAGTTACTCCAGCATTTTATGTCTACCTTAAACTAAACTAGTCACAGTTTGATGTCTTGTAGACAAAAGTGCTGGAGAAACTCAGCGGGTGCAGCAGCATCTATGGAGCGAAGGAAATAGGCAACGTTTCGGGCCAAAACCCTAAAGGACCTGAAACGTCACCTGTCCATTTTCTCCATAGATGCTGCCTGACACGCTGAGTTACTCCAGCACTTTGTGGCTGTAAACAATTGATTGATTGGTCAATTGATTAATCGATCACCTGATCGATTGATCGATTGATTTTTTGATTGATTAATAGATTGATCGATTGATTTTTTGATTGATCGATTGGTTGAAAAATGCAACATGGAAACTGACCCTTCGACCCACCGAGTCCATGCCGACCATCGATCACCCTTTCACACCAGTTCTCCCCCACTTTTGCATCCACTCCCTGCACACTCAGAGGCCAATGAACTTTCAAAATGAGTTACGGAATTAGTTATGGTCAGTTTTCTACTTGAGAGATCTCATTTTAAACTAGATGTTCTAATGTTCCGCATTCTTCCTCGGTGTTAGCATCTCAGCAATATACTCAGCCAAGTTCAGGTGCATCCATTTCAGTAAATTAAATATACTACATGCTCCATTTAACCAGTCATTCCTTCACATGTCTGGCAGCTCCAGGTTTTAACATCGCAATGTATTGTCACAGAGATTTTTCCATTGATGATTAAATTGTTTGTCTAATTTAATATGTGAGCAATTTGAAAAATTGCAGTGAACCCCCTGATCTCGCTCTGTGGTGTTTAATAGGCAAGTTTGATTGGGATTAGGTTTGGTTCAGTCCTTACAGCGTTTCAATAAACTATTGAAAAGTTTCTGATTATGCTTTGGCAAACTTGGCCAATGTTCTTGTCCAAGATTTAGGCTTAGGTTAGCTTGGAGATACAGCATGGGATCAGGCCCTTTGGCCCACCAAGTCCACACTGTCCATCCATCACCCGTTACTTACTTACTTAATGATACAGCATAAAAAAAGGCCCTTCAGCCCATCGCGTACATGCCGATACTCGATCACATTAGTTGTACTTTATCCAATGTTCTCATCCACTCCCTACACCTTCGGGGCAATTTACAGAGGGACTACAAACCCACAGTTCTTTGGGAGGGGGGAGGAATCCGGAGCACCCACGTGGTCCCCAGCGAGAACGTGCAAACTCCACACAGACAGTACCTGAGGTCAATATCGAACCCGGGTCTCTGGAGCTGTGAGGCAGAATCTCTCCCCGCTGTTCCACCCTGTTGCCCAAGTTTAGGAATAGATTCAGAAATTGCCAATATTGCAAACAAAACCATTTTAAAGTTTTCATTATATTTATTTCAGGACTGAGATTGGTAGTAGGGTGGAATGAGCTACATTTTGGGAATAACTTACTGCTAGAAAGGATTAGGACTAACCTTAACCCTAATGCATTTATGGGGTGTTCCTAAATGCCCAGGTGAAGAGGGAAGTGAATAGTCTTCCTGACTCACCCCAGAAAGTGCTTTTACTATAAAATTAAATTAAATTAAATTTCTTTATTTATATAGCACATTTTTAGTCAACTTGCATTGACCCCAAAGTGCTTCACATAATTACATCCACACACACAGGCAAAGGTGGGTGAAGTGTCTTGCCCAAGGACACAACGACAGTATGCACTCCAAGCGGGATTCGAACCAGCTACCTTCCGGTTGCCAGCCGAACACTTAGCCCATTGTGCCATCCATCGTCCCTTGACGCCGCGGAGACAGGCCCTTCGTGCCCACCGAGTCCGTGCCGACCAGCGATCACCCCATACACTAGCCCTATCCTAAACACTGGGGACGATTTACAATTTTTCCAAAGCCAATTAACCTACAAACCTGTATGTGTTTGGAGTGTGGGAGGAAACCTGGGGCACCTGGGGGAAACCTGGGACACCTGGGGAAAACCCACGCAGGTCACGGGGAGAACGTACAAACTCCGTACAGACAGCACCCGTAGTCAGGATCGAACCCGGGTCTCCGGCGCTGTGAGGCAGCAACTCTGTGCCACCACGCTGCTTTTGTGCAGGGAGCCCCAAGTAAAAGACACTTGGACAGGTGCATATTTAGGAAAAGTTTAGATGGAAGACACAAAGTCTTAGAGTAAGTCAGAGGATCAGGCAACATCTCTGGAGGACATGGATAGGTGACGTATTGTGTCAGGAGTCTTCTTCAGACTGATTGTGGAGGTGGGGCAGTGGGGGAATAAATCTGGAAAAGAGGAAGAGCAGGAAAAGGCCTGGCAGGTAATACGTTAATACAGATGAGGGTTTTTTTTGACATGCAGTTGGTTGGCCAAAGGCCAGAGTTAAAAAGGCAGAAAGCGTGAAACTAAAGGATTGAAGTTAAACACAAAGTGCCGGAGTAACTCAGCGGGTCAGGCAGCATCTGAGTTACTCCAGCACTTTGTGTCTTATTTTGTAAGCAAGCATCTGCAGTTCCTCGTATCCACATTAGATTTGGCCACTTTTTCCTACTTCTGATGCCAAACTAACCTCAATCCTTAAAGAACTTGATACCGTTTGTTACTTTGCAATCTGTAAGGAGCATTGCGGGATCTCATTAACATTATGGATGTCCTCCTCACTAATAAAGCTCTAAACAAAATAAAGAAATCTAAATATCGATTCAGAAAGGTGACAAATTCACCTCATTCAAAACCTGACGTCTGGGATTCCACACACTGATGACTTAATAATGGTGATCCTTGCAGTAATGACAAATCAATTCAAGTACAGACTTACTCTGACAAATGGTGAAAATATTTGCAAATGCAACGTTTTGCATGTAATAGATAAAGATTAATTATTGTCAGTTTGGTTTATTCTACATTGATCCAGGACTTGGCTATAAAGCTGAATATATCAATCCGACCTGTTATGCTTTGGAGGTTAGAGATGCTTTAGTCTTTAGAGATGCAGTGTGGAAACAGGCCCTTCGGCCCAACGAGCCCGCACCGACCAGCCACCCCCCCCGTACACTAGTACGATCCAACTCACACTCAGGACAATTTAAAATTTTTACAGAATCTAATTCAACGACAAACGCGTACGTCTTTGGCGTGTCGCAGGAAACCGGAGCACCCGGAGAAAACCCACGTGGTCACGGGGAGAATGTACAAACACCGTACAGGCAGCACCTGTGGTCAGGATCGAACCCGGGTCTCTGGAGCTGTCAGGCAGCAACTCCACCGTGCCGCTTTAAAGGCATAAAGTGCTGGAGTACCTTGCGGGCGGCACGGTGGCGCAGCTGGTACGGCTGCCACCTCACAATGCCACAGACCTGAGTTTGATCCTGACCTCGTGGGAGTTTACATGTTCTCTCCCTGTGACCGGGTTGGTTTCCTCTGGGTGCTCCGGTTTCCTCCCACATCCCAATTGGCCTCTGTACATTGGCGCTCATGTGTGGGGAGTGGATGGGAAAGTGGGATAGTATAGATCTAGTATGAATGGGAGATCGATGATCGGAGTGGACTCAGTGGGCCGAATGGCCTGTTTCCTTGCTGTATCTCTAAATGAAACCAAACTAAACTAAACTGAACAACTCAGGGTCTGAAGAAGGGTCTCGACCTGAAACATCACCTATTCCTTCGCTCCATAGATGCTGCCTCACCCACTGAGTTTCTCCAGCATTTTTGGCTCAGGGGATCAGGCAGCATCTATGAAGAACATGGATAGGTGACATTTTAGGTCGGAACCCTCGATTGCAGTGGGGGGGGGGGGAGGGAGAGAAAGCTGGAATAGAGGTGGGGGGGCACGTCAAAGTGTGGCGAGTGATAGGTGGATACAGTTGAGGGGTTATTTTGAAGGCCAGATGGTTGGAAAACAATGAAAAGACGGCAAAGGTGGCGCAGGGGTAGAGTTGCTGCCTTACAGCGAATGCAGCGCCAGAGACCCGGGTTCGATCCCGACTACGGGTGCTGTCTGTACGGAGTTTGCACGTTCTCCCCGTGACCTGCGTGGGCTTTCTCCGAGATCTTCGGTTTCCTCCCACACTCTAAAGACGTGCAGGTTTGTAGGTTAATTGGCTTGGTGTAAATGTAAAAATTGTCCCTAGTGGGTGTAGGACAGTGCGGGGATCGCTGGTCGGCGCGGACCCGGTGGGCCGAAGGGCCTGTTTCCGCCAACTAAACTAAACGGAATGTGCGTGATAAAGATAGAATAGTGAAGCCAGAGGAAGGAATGTCGCTGGAGGGGGGAGGGGGGGAGAAACGCGTGTGGGGCGCAGGGAAGAGAGGGTGGTGGGGCGGGGAAAGAAGAGGGGGGGGGGGTGTGTGTGTGATGTTTGTAGGTTGGTGATCTAAAAGTGTGGAATACAACATCGCCTTACATTAGGAGCGATCACTATTCGCTGATTCAAGTCAGGAGGAGTCGGTTTCTTAATCATTTTCACAGATTGTTCTCATTAAAAGTTTCAGTAATAACGAGGTTTCATAAATCTTTTTGCTACCAAATCAATATGTGGGTTGTTATATTTCATTAAGAGCCAAATTGGCATGGAGGTAATATGTAAAGTTAATGAGGAGGAGAAGGTTGGGACAGATGCCTCAACTGGTTTAAAGGAGGTATGGTGTAAAGCTTTATGGGGCATGCGGTCTAAACTGATCAGATATACCACACATCAAGTCAAACTCAAGTACAATAGGTGGAGCAAAGGGGCAGATAGAGAGTGTAGAATATAGTTCTCAGCATTGTAGCGCATCAGGCAGCATCTCTGGATAAAGGTAATGAGTACAATAGACAATAGACAATAGACAATAGGTGCAGGAGTAGGCCATTCGGCCCTTCGAGCCAGCACCACCATCCAATGTGATCATGGCTGATCATCCCCAATCAGTGCCCTGTTCCTGCCTTCTCCCCATATCTCCTGACTCTGCTAGGGCGGTGGAGGCAGGTTCTCTGGATGCTTTCAAGAGAGAGCTAGATAGGGCTCTTAAAAATAGCGGACTCATTGGGGATATAGGGAGAAGGCAGGAACGGGGGGCTGATTGGGGATGATCAGCCATGATCACATTGAATGGCGGTGCTGGCTCAAAGGGCTGAATGGCCTACTCCTGCACCTATTGTCTATTGAAGAAGGGTCTCGAGCAAAACATCACCCATTCATTCTCTCCAGCGATGCTGCCTGTCCCGCTGAGTTTCTCCAGAATGTTGTGTCTATCTATGGAAAGAACAATGTCGCATTGTCACGAATTGTTTTGAAAGACTGTCGCATAATCATTCACTGAACTCCATTTCATGAGGTGCATATTTTATTAACTTGATCAAAGCCGCTAGCAGATTCAGTTGTTCCAGCCTTAAAGATTTTATGTCAAAAAATACCAATACGTACAAGGTTCTGGGAAGTAATGGAACAGATTTTGTGTTTTTTATTTTCCAATCTGTCAAATGTTATTGAGTTTCTCTGCTAGTGAAGCGGCTGGCAATTAAACTGCCCCGAACATCAGTATGGGCCGTCACAGTGGCGCAGCGCTAGAGTTGTTGCCTTAAGGTGGGCGGCTTGACTCACATCACAGCGGCCTCTGCAGTCCGTCTGTCTTTTTATTATTTTCTGTCTCGTTTCAATGTAGTTTTTATTTTATTTGTTTTGACGGGTTATGTGTGTGGGGGGCAGGGACTTTAAAATCTTTCTCCTGCACGGAGAACCCAACCTTTTCTTTGTCGGGTCTCTGTTGTCGTTGGGGGCCGAGCATCGTGGAGCGGCCTCCAGCAGGAACGACCTGGGGCTCCAGTCGCGGAGACTGCGGACCTACTCACCATCGCGGAGCTGGCCGAGTCCGGAGCGGGAGGAGCGGTGGTGGCGCGCTGCTGTGACCCGACCCCCGGAGTTTCGGAGGCTCCAACCGCAGGTCTGGCAGACAGGAACACCGGGAGCCCGCGGGTCCCTGCTGGGAGACCGCTTTTCGGGGCTTCCGCAACGGCGACTTCTCCCGCCCGAGTTGCGGGGTTGAAGATTACCTGGAGCGGGGCCTTACATCATCGCCCCGCGCGGCTTGGAATGGCTGCGGGACTTTGCTAGCGCCCGCCGGGGGCTCCAACAACAAGACCCGGAGCGCGGCCTTGCATCACCCGGCGCGGCGTTAATGGCCGCGGGACAATTACCATCGCCCGCCGGGGGCTTTGACTTTGACTCTGACATCGGGGGGGAGAGGGGAGTGCAGGGGAGAGATACGTTTTTTGCCTTCCATCACAGCGAGGAGGAGATGCGCTGTGATGGATGTCTGTGTAAATTGTGTTGTGTCTTGGGTCTTTTGCTTTTTGTATGTATGACTGCAGAAACAACATTTCATTTGGACCTCAACGAGATTCAAATGACAAATAAAATTGTATTGTATTGTATTGTATTGTATTAAGACCCTGTCCCACTTTCCCGAGTTGCTAACAAATTCTCCCGAGTTTTTCCCATTATTCAAACTCGGAGATGTCAGCCGTAGGTACTCGGGGCTATTGTTTTTACTCGTGGACATTTTTCAACATCTTGAAAAAACGTCCCGACTTACCTGATGCCCCGAGTACTTACGGCTGGCGTTACCAGTTGTTACGAAATATCTACGGCCTCCCACGGACTCGTTACGGACTCCTGCGGACATTCTCTGAGTTTGAATCAAGGGGAAAACTCGGAGAATTCGTGAGTAACTCGGGAATGTGGGACAAGGCAGAAACTCTACCAGCCAGAGACCCGGGTTCGATCCCGACTACGGTTGCCGTCTGTACGGAGTTTGCACGTTCTCCCCGTGACCCGCGTGAGTTTTCTCCGAGATCTTCGGTTTCCTCCCACGCTCCAAAGACGTGCAGGTTTGTAGGCTAATTGGCTTGGTGTAAATGTAAATTGTCCCTAGTGAGTGTAGGATGGTGTTAGTGTGCGGGGATCGCTGGTCATCATGGACTCGATGGGCCGAAGGGCCTGTATCCGTGCTGCATCTCTAAACTAAACAACGAAACGAAACCTTAGCACTCGGTAGTAGGGACAAACTGCTTGTAAACAGGAACCATGGACATCCATGGAGACGGGGAAGATGGAGGTGGTGGCGCTGGGCAAGGAGCGAGACTAGGGGAATCGAGAACCAGAGGTTGTAGGTTTAAGGTGAGGGGGGAGGGGGAAAGATTTAATGGGAACCCGAGGGGTAACTTCTTCAAGCAAAGGGCGGTGGGTGTATGGAACGAGCTGCCGGAGGAGCTAGTTGAGGCAGGGACTATCCCATCGTTTAAGAAACTGTTGGACAGGCACACGGATAGGACTTGTTTAGAGGGATATGGACCAAGCGCAGGCAAGTGGGACTAGAGTATCTGGGACATTGTTGGCCAGTGTGGGCAAGTTGGGCCGAAGGGCCTGTTTCCACACTGTATCACTCTATGACTCTAATTAAGCATTTCGGACCATCGGGTCTACTCTGAAATTCAATCATGGCTTTTCTATCTCTCCCTCCTCCCCCCATTCTCCTGCCTTCTCCCCATAACCCCTGACACCCGTACTCATCGAGAATCTGTCTATCTCTGCCTTAAAAATATCCATTGACTTGGCCTCCACAGCCTTCTGTGGCAATGAGTTCCACAGGTTCACCACCTTTGGCAAACTGCGAACCTTACATGTACTGGCTCCGTGGGCGGATCCTGAGTCGTTGAGATTCCTGGCATTCAGTATTCTTTCAGATTAATAAAACACTATTATATTCTGTCTGGAACGGTTCCCGCGGCCTTTCTGTCGATCTATCTATCCCGACTCTGTGCATCTACCCGATATAGTCCTCGCAAGATCTCAGACACATGCTGTGCTTCACTCTGTTTAAGCAAAAGGATTTGAGTATAGGAGCAGGGAGGTTCTACTGCAGTTGTACAGGGTCTTGGTGAGACCACACCTGGAGTATTGCGTACAGTTTTGGTCTCCAAATCTGAGGAAGGACATTATTGCCATAGAGGGAGTGCAGAGAAGGTTCACCAGACTGATTCCTGGGATGTCAGGACTGTCTTATGAAGAAAGACTGGATAGACTTGGTTTATACTCTAGAATTTAGGAGATTGAGAGGGGATCTTATAGAAACTTACAAAATTCTTAAGGGGTTGGACAGGCTAGATGCAGGAAGATTGCTCCCGATGTTGGGGAAGTCCAGGACAAGGGGTCACAGCTTAAGGATAAGGGGGAAATCCTTTAAAACCGAGATGAGAAGAACTTTTTTCACACTGAGAGTGGTGAATCTCTGGAACTCCCTGCCACAGAGGGTAGTCGAGGCCAGTTCATTGGCTATATTTAAGAGGGAGTTAGATGTGGCCCTTGTGGCTAAGGGGATCAGAGGGTATGGAGAGAAGGCAGGTACGGGATACTGAGTTGGATGATCAGCCATGATCATATTGAATGGCGGTGCAGGCTCGAAGGGCCGAATGGCCTACTCCTGCACCTAATTTCTATGTTTCTATGTTTCTATGTAAGAAGGAACTGCAGATGCTGGAAAATCGAAGGTAGACAAAAATGCTGGAGAAACTCAGCGGGTGCAGCAGCATCTATGGAGCGAAGGAAATAGGCAACGTTTCGGAACGAAACCCTTCAGGAAGGAAATAGGCAACGTTTCGGGCTGAAACCCTTCAGGAAGGAAATAGGTAACGTTTCGGGCCGAAACGATTTGCGAGTTCCCATTTATAATTGAACGCAACCACGCAGCACTTGGAAACAAGTCCGTTTGAAGTGAGCCGTTCTTTTATGCAGCTGACTTACCCAGTCAGATAAGATGGGAATCGAATCGATCGTTAGACGGCAATTGAATTTATTTTTACACCAATAGACTTCAGTGAACAAGTCTACTTAAATGTTTAAATCATTGCTAATGTGGGGAAGAATATTTTGAATTCTGCGGGTACTTGAGGTGACGTTCGTCATATACGGACAGAGCGATGTATAAAATAATAAAACTCGGAATTTGTGTGAGAAGCTGCAAGAGTGGAATTTTGCATAGCTGCTGAATATTTGATTCACGCTGTCAGGTGGACAGGACCAAGGAGCTGCCGAGCCTTTGAAGTTTCAGGAGATGTCTGGAGATGGTGTGGGTGGTGTACAGAAGCGATGAAACGTAATCCATCTACACCCACACCAAACACGGTGCTTAAATCATTCGCACCCTCTTAAATATAACATCAAGTGCCTCCGAATGATGGGGAGAAATTAGAGAGCCCACCTGATAACCAGTGCCGCAAAGGGATTCATTTTGTGATTGGAATCGGACAAAACAAGATGTACAGTGCTGGAGTTACTCAACGGGTCATGGGGCATCTCTGGAGCGCATGGAGAAAGCAGGTGGCCGTTCAGATCCACATTTGAGTCGAGGATTTGAGTTTAGGAGCAAGGAGGTCCTACTGCAGTTGTACGGGGCCCTGGTGAGACCACACCCGGAGTATTATGTGCAATTTTGGTCTCCTAATTTGAGGAAGGACATTATTGCTATTGAGGGAGTGCAGCGTAGGTTCACCAGGTTAATTCCCAGGATGGCGGGACTGACATTTGATGAAAGAATGGGTCAATTGGGCTTGTATACAGTGGAATTTAGAAGGATGAGAGGCGATCTTATAGAAACATATAACATTCTTAAAGGATTGGACAGGCTAGATGCAGGAAAATGTTCCTGATGTTGGGGGAGTCCAGAATTAGGGGTCACAGTTTAAGAATAATGGGTAGGCCATTTAGAATTGAGATTATGAAACTTTTTTTCACCCAGAGTTGTGAATGTATGGAATTCTCCGCCACAGAAGGCAGTGGAGGCCAATTCATTGGATGTTTTCAAGAGAGAGTTAGATTTTGCTCTTAGGGCTAATGGAATCAAGGGATATGAGGAAAAAGCAGGAACGGGGTACTGATTTTAGATGATCAGCCATGATTATATTGAATGGCGGTGCTGGCTCGAAGAGCTGAATGGCCTACTCCTGCACCTATTGTCTATTGAATCAATAATGCATGTGTCCGCCAACTAATTCAATGCAACATGTTGACTGGCAGTCTGAGCAACATCCATGACATGGCCATGCTGCACATGCAGGGCAGGGGACATCATCTCAAGTCGTCAAGTCAAGTCAAGTCAAGTTTATTTGTCATATACACATACGAGATGTGCAGTGAAATGAAAAGTGGCAATGCTCGCGGACTTTGTGCAAAAAAACAAACAAACAAACAACCAAACAGAATCACATATTCTTCACATATTAAATATTGTGGGCGGAGTGAAAAAAATAGCAATTTTTAAAAAAAGCAGTAGAATGGTACAGTAAAAGTTAGTCCCTGGAGAGATAGGAGTTTTCAGACCTAATGGCCTCTGGGAAGAAACTCCTTCTCAACCTCTCCGTTCTCACAGCATGGCAACGGAGGCGTTTGCCTGACCGTAGCAGCTGGAACAGTCCGTTGCTGGGGTGGAAGGGGTCCCCCATGATCTTGTTGGCTCTGGACCTGCACATCCTGATGTATAGTTCCTGCAGGGGGGCGAGTGAAGTTCCCATAGTGCGTTCGGCCGAACGCACTACTCTCTGCAGAGCCTTCTTGTCCTGGGCAGAGCAATTCCCAGGGTCAGGGGAAGGGGAAACGAGAGTTATATATGGTGATGCAGAGAGATATAGAACAAAGGAATGAAAGATATGAATAGTAACGATGATTAAGGGAACGGTTCATTGTCGGCTGTGGGCTGGGGAGAACGAGTTATACCGACAATGAAACTCAACGGGACGACAGTGAAACTAGGACCACAACTAGGGTGGGGGAGGGGGGGGGGGGGGGGGGGGGGGGGACGGAGAGAGGGGAGGATGCATGGGTTACTTCAAGTTAGAGAAATCAATATTCATACCGCTGGGTTATAAGCTGGCCAAATGAAATATGAAGTGCTGTTCCTCCAATTTGCGTTTGGCTTGACTCTGACAGTGGAGGAGGCCTAGGACAGAAAGGTCAGTGTGGGAGTTAGCGTGTTTGGCAACAGGGAGATCATGTAGGCTGAGGCGAACTGAGCAGAGGTGTTCAGCAACAAGGTTGAATAAAATCTATTGCTTTTAACTCACTCACAAGTCAGATGGTTCGAATCAGAAGCAGAGGGGAGGCAACGTTTTTGTGTCTCTACTATTGCTCCGATGACTGATGAGCTGAGGATGATATGGATTCTTCAATCAGTTTGAACAAGAGGTGCTCAGTCCAGCGATAGGCACAAAGTGCTGGAGTAACTCAGTGGGTAAGAAGGAACTTCAGATGCTGGTTTAAACCGAAGGTAGACTCAAAAAGCTGGAGTAACTCAGCGGGACAGGCAGCATCTCTGGAGAGAAGGAATGGGTGAACCTTTGGGTCGAGACCTTTCTTCAGACATCATCTGTGGGAGAGTCTAGGACCAGAGGTCACAGCCTCAGAATAAAAGGACATACCTTTGGAAAGGAGATGAGGAGGAATTTCTATAGTCAGAGGGTGATGAATCTGTGGAATTCATTGCCACAGACGGCTGCGGAGGCCAAGACATTTGGGTATTTTAAATTCTTCTCCTCTCACTTACAAACTTATGAATTTAACTCTGGAAGAAATAGTTTCGGGTCAGGACCCTTCTTCAGACTGAAAGTAGATGGGGGAGAGGGGGGGGGGGGGCGGTGATGGGGGAGAAGTGGCGGCGAGAAATGTCCGGGACAAATCAGGGGCGGCAACAGATGACCTGGGGCAGGGTGGTTCCCTGATAGGCCCATTGTTGCCTGTGTGAGGTGCGATCTGAAGGGGGGTACATTATGGCCAACTGTGGAACCGACTAAATAACGAGGGAGGAGGGAGGGGGAAAAGGAGGAGGGGAGGAGATGTCAAAGCACAAGTCCCAGATTGGTGGCCTCACTTTGGCAATGGAGGAGGCCCAGGACAGAAAGGTCAGCGTGGGTAGACAAAAGTGCTGGAGAAACTCAGCGGGTGAGGCAGCATCTATGGAGCGAAGGAAATAGGCAACGTTTCAGGCCATTCCCACACTGACCTTTTTGAAAGAGGTCAGTGTGGGAGGGGGAGTGGAAATGGCCGCGCAGGACTAGATGGACCCAGTGTAAGTGTTTAGGACGTGATCATTACGGGTGTCAGGGGTTACGGGGAGAAGGCAGGAGAACAGGGTTAGGAGGGAGAGATAGATCGGCCATGATTGAATGGCGGAGTAGACGTGATGGGCCGAATGGCCTGATTATGCCTCTAGAACTTATGAACTTATAAAGTGTCGAACATTGCCATGAAACAATAGACAATAGGTGCAGGAGTAGGCCATTCGGCCCTTCGAGCCAGCACCGCCATTCAATGTGATCATGGCTGATCATCCCCAATCAGTACCCCGTTCCTGCCTTCTCCCCATATCCCCTGACTCCACTATTTTTAAAGGTACACAAAAATGCTGGAGAAACTCAGCGGGTGCAACAGCATCTATGGAGCGAAGGAAATAGGCAACGTTTCGGGCCGAAACCCTTCTTCAGACTGATGGAGGGGTGGGGGGGAGGTGGGAGCCCTATCTAGCTCTCCCTTGAAAGCATCCAGAGAACCTGCCTCCACCTCCCTCTGAGGCAGAGAATTCCACAGACTCGCCATTCTCTGTGAGAAAAAGTGTTTCCTCGTCTCCGTTCTAAATGGCTTACTCCTTATTCTTAAACTGTGGCCCCGGTTCTGGACCCCCCCCCCCCCCCCCCCCCCCCCAACATCGGGAACATGCTTCCTGCCTCTAGTGTGTGGAACCTAGCCCACACCCATGCTGCCCTGGTGTAGGATCATGACCCAAAGTATCGACGTACATCTATTGCCTCCACAGATGCCGACTGACCCATTGAGTTCTTCTGTATTTTTTCCCTAGGTTACAGCTCCTGCAATCTCTTCTGTTATCCATCAGCGTCACATGGTCAGATGCTAATGAGGTCCCCCCCAACACAAGGACTGTATCAGTATTAACTTCCTTACCTCGGTCGGTGATTTCATGATATAAGCTATTAACACTTACTAAAAAGTAAAGGTCGATTTAATTTCTAATTTCGTGCTGTACTAGGCATGGTTTTGACTGGAGCACCCGAATCTGGTAGAAACAGATGATGGCAATTGAGGCAAGACAACCTAATTTGATGTATGGAATAAGGAACTGCAGATGCTGGTTAATACACAAAAGGACACCAAGTGCTGGAGTAACTCAGCGGGTCAGGCAGCACCTCTGGAGAACATGGATAGGTAACGTTTTGGGTCGGGACTCAAAAATGCTGGAGTAACTCAGCGGATCAGGCAGCATCTCTGGAGAACATGGATAAGTGATGTATCAGTCCAAATAATGGTCTTGACTCTAAAGGTCACCTATCCATGTTCTCCACAGATGCTGCCTGACCCGCTGAGTTACTCCAGCACTCTGTGAAACGTCACCTAACCATGTTCTCCACAGATGCTGCCTGACCCGCTGAGTTACTCCAGCACTCTGTGAAACATCACCTATCCATGTTCTCCACAGATGCTGCCTGACCCGCTGAGTTACTCCAGCACTCTGTGAAACGTCACCTAACCATGTTCTCCACAGATGCTGCCTGACCCGCTGAGTTACTCCAGCACTCTGTGAAACGTCACCTAACCATGTTCTCCACAGATGCTGCCTGACCCGCTGAGTTACTCCAGCACTTTGTGAACCTTCCAGAACCTCATTTGATGATGGTTTATCATACAATAGACAATAGGTGCAGGAGTAGGCCATTCAGCCCTTTGAGCCAGCACCACCATTCAATGTGATCATGGCTGATCATCCACAGTCAGTACCCCGTTCCTGCCTTCTCCCCAAATCCCCTGACTCTGCTATCTTCAAGAGCCCGATCAAGCTCTCTCTTGAAAGTTCGAGTCGATTCGAGTTTTCCAGTGATTGCCACATCTGGACACCAGGGAAAGTTGGAAACTGCTGTAAAAATGTTAGTACTTCTTCGGGCGTTCAACGCAATTGAAGTCCGAAGCCATGATTTTATTTAGTCACTGCTTATTTCATTAACTCCACACAACAGGATTTTCACACTTGGAAGACTAAATTAAGTGGCTATTTTCTTTGGGTCTTTAGCTCCATTTCCCTCCTGTGACCCGCTATTACATTCCTTCTGTAACTTCAAATCATCTTCCCAGCACCGCACGGTGGTGCAGAGGTAGAGCTGCTGCCTTACTGCGTCAGAGATCCGAGTGCGATCCTGACTAAGGGTGCTGTCTGTGTGGAGTTTGCACGTTCTTCCCGTGACCCTGCGTGGGTTTCCTCCCACATTCTAAAAAGGTACAGGTTTGTAGGTTAATTGGCTCTGTATTAATGCTAAAATTGCCCCTAGTGTGTGTAGGGTAGTGTTAGTAGGTATGTTGCAAAGCCTACCTGAAGCGTCGCTGAAAATCTGTCGCTGCGGGTGTGCGCGATTTTGGCGCCGTTTAGAGGGGGGCGGGTTTAAAACGCGATTTTCTCTAGGCTGTTCCAATCGAAGATGTTCAGCCTTGTAAAATATTAACGAAAAATCGCTGAAAGACCCCGTCGCAAAAGCTATTATTAGTTTTAAAGGCCTTGAATAATAGTTATAGTAGTTTAAAAATCAATCTCTGAACCCGCGACCACCAGCAACCGCAGGGTCTCATAAAGCAGACAACTGAAGGAAAGCTGTATATTTTTACATTAAAAATGGCTTCTTAAGATCCCTTTATACAAAGTTTAATATTGCGAGTAGCTTATTTTGGGCCCATTATATCCCGCAGTATTTTTCTCGGCATTTGGGGCACAAATCTACCGCAATGTGAACGTTCTAAACCAGCGCGTTCACAGGATCCCACTAGAAAGCTGATTTAAATGGACTTTAATTTACAGCAATTGAACACTAAATTCCTTCCATTTGGTCTATAAATTAATGTAAATGAGATTTAAAAATCATGTTTTATTGTGAATTATTTGTGAATATTATTTGGACATTTAGGCTATTTAAAAATGTTAATCATTTATTAAGAAATGGATAGATGTTTAGATCTAGTAATTGAAGTCTGAAATTAGCTACAATTAGGTAACTAACTAATTATATGCTTTAATTTCAGGTCATCCAAGTAAGATTATTTTATATTTGTTTCAGAATGCTTCAATCTATGATAACTGAAAATTTCAGTTCTCTTAATTTTTAAGAAAGTTATGGGCTTTTGACTGTTCACGATCACAGTTTTTTGTTATGTCCATAGAAAATCAATAGGGAACAAGATGCTCATTTCCGAGTATGAAAATGGCCATAACTTTTTAAATACTTGAGATATGAAAGTGAATTAGGTGTCAAATTAAACTTATTTTTATGCTTTATCTGATGGGATAAATTGCAGACTTGATTTTTTAAATCTAAAAATGTTGTAACATTGCTAGTGTTAGTATGCGGGGATCGCTGGTCGGCGTGGACTCGATGGGTCGATGGGCCTGTTTCCGCACTGTATCTTTGAACTAAACAAACAAACCCTGCAACTCCCTCTCCTCTTGTGAATACCCCGACTCTTTCAACGTTACACTGCAGATAAACACACGTAGCGGGTTGAGCCGCTGTCTCATGGCACCGAAACAGGCCCTTCAGCCCAGCGAGTCCGCACCGACCAGCGACCCCCGCACATTGACACTATCCTACACACACTAGGGACAATTCACACATACACCAAGCCAATTAACTTACAAACCTGCACGTCTTTGGAGTGTGGGAGGAAGCGGAAGATCTCGGAGAAAACCCACGCAGGTCACGGGGAGATCGTGCAAACTCCGTACAGACAGCGCCTGTAGTCGGGATCGAACCCGGGTCTCCGGCGCTGTGAGGCAGCAACTCTACCGCTACGCCACCGTGCTGACATTTGGCGATGTCTTATTGTGAAAAGCTCTTCCCATTTATTCGACAAGAGCAGAGTTGCTCGTTTTGCTTGATGCCGTTCATCAGCCGGGGTTGGAGGCCAACAATAGATCTCACAACTGCTGATCAAAGAACTGCAGGGACACTCAAACACTTGAATCTGATACAAGATGCGAGCCCAGCACAATACAACTGCCTCCTTGAGTTTGCAGCAACTGGTGAATCTTTGCAACACTTCACTTAGCGCCTCAGTGTTTGTACAATGTTTCCTTCGGCAGTTTCATTCCTCAACAAATACTTAAACCCTCAAAGCAGAAGTTTCAATTGAGTACTTTTAGTTTCGTTTAGTTTGGAGATACATCGGGAAACAAGCCCTTCGACCCATCGAGTCGGTGCCGACCAGCGACCACCCCACACACTCGGGAGAATTTACAATTTTACCAAATCCTATCAGCCTACAAACCTGTACGCCTTTGGGGTGTGGGAGGGAACCGGAGCACCCGGAGAAAACCCACGTGGTCACGGGGAGAACGTTCAAACTCCGTACAGGCAGCACCATAACACCCTTGGTCTCTGGGGCTGTGAGGCAGCAACTCTACCCGCTGCTCCACCCTGCTGTGTTTACAGGGACTGGTGAATTCTTGCAACACATCATCAAGTGCCGTCATCCAAGCTTTGTGTTAAAATAAATCTTTCCACTGTACCTCGGTACATGTGACAATAGACTAAACAAAACTAAACTGCGTTCCCAATCTACGTGTGTCAAATGTTTCATTTACTCTAGTTTACTGTCACGTGTACCGAGGCATTCACAGTGTACAGATACATGATAAGGGAATAACGTTTAGTGCAAGGTAAAGCCAGCAAAGTCCGATCAAGGATAGTCCGAGGGTCACCAATGAGGTAGATAGCAGTTCAGGACCGCTCTCTGGTTGTGGTGGGATGGTTCAGTTGCCTGATAACAGCTGCGAGGGAAATGTTCTTGAATCTGGAGGTGTGCTTGTTCACCAACTCCACACCACGAACTGTAACCACCGAATGTGGCTTTTGTTTGGATGCGGTGTTTTGCTAATCTCTGTTTTTGCCTTCTGACATATGTTTATAAATTTTTGATGTATCCAGGGATTTGTTCAATAATTCAGCAGATGCTTCGTGAAGAAGATGTCTGTGGCTGCATCAGTGTGACGTACATTGACTGCATGGCTGTTTATAGAAGTTCCAATTGCAATTAAAGACACTCACAGGCTCCTGTCCCAATACCACCTCCCTCGACTCTGTCCAGGGACCCCGACAGTCCTTTCAGGTTAGGCAGAGGTTCACTTGCACCTCCTCCAACCTCATCTACTGTATCGGTTGTTCAAGATGTGGAGTCTTGTACATCGGCGAGACCAAACGTAGACTGGGCGATCGCTTCGCTGAACACTATCACTCAATCTGCCTGGATGTACCAGATATCCCGGTTGCCAAATACTTTAATTCCCCTTCCCATTCCCACACTGACCTGTCTTGTTTTTGCACTGTCTTGTATAATTTATAGAGTGATACAGCGTGGAAACGGGCCCTTCGGCCCAACTTGCCCACATCGACCAATATGTCCCATCCACACTAGTCCCACCTGCCTGCGTTTGGCCCACATCCCTCTAAACCTGTACTATCCATATACCTGTCTAAATGTTTCTTATATGTTGCGATAGTACCTGCCTCAACTACCTCCTCCAGCAGCTCGTTCCATACACCCAACACCCTTTGTGTAAAAAAAGGTGCCACTCAGGTTCCTATTGAACCTGTTACCCCTCACATTAAACCTATGTCCTCTGATTTAGTTTTAGTTTTACAGCGTGGAAACAGGCCCTTCGGCCCATCATGTCCGCGCCGACCAGTGATCCCCGCACACAGGGCTGCCAACATTGGGTGAGAGTTGGGAGTGAGAAGTTGCGAGAGACCAAGCCCAAGGGAGCGCAGCGAGGGGTGTGGGAGGAGGGTGTCCCCCTCCCATTGGTACGGAGCTTTTGCATTTTTCAGCTTGAAATTCTGCAATCTGGTGCATAGTGTAGCGACTCATTTAACTTACACTTGAATGCAATATTTATGCTTTAAATTGGATTAGCTATGAATAAGGTTAGACTAAATTACATTTCGGCCCGAAACGCCACCTATTTCCTTCGCTCCATAGATGCTGCTGCACCCGCTGAGTTTCTCCAGCATTTTTGTGTACCTTCCTGATTACATTCCACAGTAGAGCCAGGCTCTGATCAACAGATGCAGCACATGAATGATCTTAGTGTATTCATGTATGGAAATCAGATTATAATCAAACACTTATCTAATGCGGTAATCTTTTATGGGGCACTTCACGGACCAAAATTTTTATAACAAAAATCCATTGGCTTCCTTGTTATCATGCTGGTTACTTTGTCAAAGAAGTCATCAATTGGTTGAACACAATTTCTCATCCATAAAATTACACTCATTCAGCTGTATAAGTATTCTGTTACCATTTCCTTCATTTTCCTAACTGTCCTGAAGTCATTTTCACCCCCAATATTTTCAGTATTTTGCTGTCTTCCTCTCAGCTGGGACTTCCGAAATGCAAAGTCCAATAACTATATATTTAATCAACATTATTATGTTAAATGTGATCTTGAGAGTACATAATATTTTCCGTGGTATTCATAACACAACAATGAATAAAAGATCTTTGTTTTGATTGCACCTACCAACATGCATACATTATTATATTTCAGTTAATATGTACCGAGGGAAATTTTTTGTTCCAATGCTCCCCATTCCCAACTACTTTTACATTGAAGTGATTGAAATCCAAGTGAAGTTTAAAACGCATCAGAAAAATAAAACCTCTGGAATGGATGATATTCATTACGTGGTTGGTTGGAGTCAGTATCAGCACAATTACTATATTAAACTTTAATTTTCTTCCTGGTTCAAGCTAAAACTACAGACAAATAATAACCCACTGCACTTATCTCTGTCACTCCTTTAAAATATGCCCCTTCTTTGAACAAGCTTTTAAACATCGCATCTGAATCAGTTCACATCTGATTACACTCCTTGAGGATGTTCATCTACGTGTTCAATTAATAAAACAACGAGATTGGGGACATTTCTATTCAACCTGTCAAAGGGATTTGGGGGGGGGGGGGGGTGGAGGAGGGTATAGAAATAGTTAGTGAGGTAAACAAACATAATAGTTGAGTGGCAAATGACAACAGTGCTACCTTCCTAATATGAAGGCCACTATCTTCTACCCACTGCTTGATACTTACTTCCAGCAGCCACTGGTTGTCCTCCAAGATGCACCTAGCCGCAGCCTGGTCCATGCCGGTCACCAGGACGAATTCGGCACAGAGACTCTCACGGCAGTGGCTCAACGCTTCCGACACATCCGACGGCCCGGGACTCTTGCACTGAGGTTGCTCCATGGCTGGAGCTGCAGCGAGCGACTCACCAGTCCAGCAAACACTCGCCAGTCCCGGCTCTGGTTCTGCTTCCATCCCTCCCTCCGCCCCGGCTCTCCAACACACGCGCGGCCCATGCAGTTGATATAGTTTTGAAATTCTCGTTGATCACATAATTTCTCACGACAGAGCGTGAGAAATTTGTGATCAGCGTGAGAGCGTGAGAATTGGGCGAAATGCGTGATTCTCACGCTCAATGCATGAGAGTTGGCAGCCCTACCCGCACATTAACACTACCCTACACACACTAGGGAAAATTTACACTTACACTAAGCCAATTAACCTACAAACCTGTAAGTCTTTGGAGTGTGGGAAGAAAGCGAAGATCTCAGAGAAAACCCACACAGGTCACGGGGAGAACGTACAAACTCCGTACAGGCAAGCACCCGTAGTCGGGATCAAACCCCAGGTCTCCGGCGCTGCAAGCGCTGTAAGGCGGCAACTCTACCGCTGGGCCACCGTGACGCCCCTGTTCTCGATTCCTCCACTGTGTTATTATTCATGTTTAATTCATGTCCCGTACGATGTCTGAGTCTCTTTGCCTGTGTTGCTGCTGCAAGAAATATTTTCATTGTGCTTCAATGTTCCTGTGCTCACGACAACAATCTGATTTCAGAATTAATGAAGATGTGATGTCTCGTATTAACGGTGACTCTTCCTAATGAATGCACATTTTAATTAAATTTCTAGCAGTGATGGACTCATCATTATCATAGGCTTTAAACCTGCATTTACATATGTCCTGTAAGCTTCTGTGTGTATGGATATGCATTGTAGTTTATTGTAAGAAGGAACTGCAGATGTTGGTTTACACCGAAGATAGGCACAAAATGCTGGAGTAACTTAGCGGGACAGGCAGCATCTCTGGAGAGAAGGAATGGGTGGAGACCCTTCTTCAGACTGAACCGAGACATCACCCATTCCTTTTCTCCAGAGATGTTGCCTGGCCTGCCTGAGTTACTCCAGCATCTTGTGCCTGTCTTTCATGAATTGTTGTAACTACTAGACCAAGTGGGTCCCTGTCACATGGGAGGCCTGGTCCCCCATCGCAACCCGTTCCCCCAACCCAATATTCCACCACTCACCCGTTCCCCCAACGCAATATTCCACCACTCACCCGTTCCCCCAACCCAATATTCCACCACTCACCCGTTCCCCCAACGCAATATTCCACCACTCACCCGTTCCCCCAACGCAATATTCCACCACTCACCCGTTCCCCCAACCCAATATTCCACCACTCACACGTTCCCCCAACGCAATATTCCACCACTCACCCGTTCCCCCAACGCAATATTCCACCACTCACCCGTTCCCCCAACGCAATATTCCACCACTCACCCGTTCCCCCAACCCAATATTCCACCACTCACACGTTCCCCCAACGCAATATTCCACCACTCACCCGTTCCCCCAACCCAATATTCCACCACTCACCCGTTCCCCCAACGCAATATTCCACCACTCACCCGTTCCCCCAACGCAAGAGAAGAGACAAGAAAAAAGTGTGGTGTGTTAGAGGTGGATGCAGAGAGGGGGGCTTTGTTAGGCAGGTGGTTGGAACAAAGGTCATAGATTAAAACAGAAGGTGTGAGGCTGAATGATTGAAGAATTACACTTTGTGAAGCCGGAGGAAGGAATGGAGGAGGTGCGGGCGGGTGGGAGATGGAGGAAAGAAGTGCGAGTCTAGGTGGGGCTCAGGGAAGATGGTGGGTAAATGGAACAAGCTGCCAGAGGAGGTAGTTGAGGCAGGGGCTATCGCAACATTTGGACAGGGATAGACGGGGTTTAGAGAGATATGAGGCTAATGTGGGCAGGTAGGGCTAGTGTCGATGGGGCATGTTGGTCGGCACGGGTAAGTTGGGCCGAATGGCCTGTTTCTGTGCTGCACCACTCTGTGACTCTATGGCAATGGGCAGCTGAGGGCCCACTACCCGCCCCTCATCTGGGCTTATGTCTGTGCAGAGGGGGTGTTCTTGGAAAGGGGGTTTCCCTGGTGAGAGGGTGTCCCTTGAAAGGGGGTCTCCCGGGAGAGGGGGTCTCCATGGAGCGGTGGTCTCTCTGGAGAGGGGGTGTCCCTGGAGAGGGGCTGTCCCCGGAGAGGGGGTCTCCATGGAGCGGTGGTCTCTCCGGAGAGGGGGTGTCCCTGGAGAGGGGATGTCCCCGGAGAGGGGGTCTGTGGCGGGGGGATGCGGTGTCCACTTGCATGTTGGCGCTTTCTAGGACCACTCCGTGCCGTGGGGATTTGATTGCTTCTTAGATCAGAATAACTCTAATAATAGTTTTGCTTTGATACTTATTTATCTGTATAATCTGTTTTTTTTTGTATTGATGTTTCCTTCAAATAGTGCATTAGCTGCACTAAGAACCTGTAACGAGCTTACTTATGAGAAAACAAAATTACTTATTTCTAACTGTGAACCTTAGCGACACGGTGGTGCAGCGGGTGGAGCTGCTGCCTCACAGCGGCAGAGACCCGGGTTCGATCCTGACGACGGGCGGCTGTCTGTATGGCGTTTGCACGTTCTCCCTGTGACCCGCCTGGGTTTTCTCCGGGTTCGTCAGTTTCCTCCCGCACTCCAAAGACGTGCAGGTTTGTCGATTAATTGGCTTCTGCACGTTGCCTCAAGCGTGTAGGATAGAACCAGTGTACGGGGTGATCGCTGGTCGGCGCGGGCCCGGTGGGCTCAAGACCCTGTACCTCTATAGGCCCTAATTTGAGGAAGGACATTCTTGCTTTTGAGGGAGTGCAGCGTAGGTTCACCAGGTTAATTCCCGGGATGGCGGGACTGTCATATGCTGAGAGAATGGAGCAGCTGGGCTTGTACACTCTGGAGTTTAGAAGGATGAGGGGGCTCTCATTGAAACATATAATATTGTTAAGGGTTTGGACACGCTAGAGGCAGGAAACATGTTCCCAATGTTGGGGGAGTCCAGAACCAAGGGCCACAGTTTAAGAATAAGGAGTAAGCCATTTAGAACGGAGACGAGGAAACACTTTTTTTCCCAGAGAGTGGTGAGTCTGTGGAATTCTCTGCCTCAGAGGGCAGTGGAGGCAAGTTCTCTGGATGCTTTCAAGAGAGAGCTAGATAGGGCTGTTAAAAATAGCGGAGTCAGGGGATATGGGGAGAAGGCAGGAACGGGGTACTGATTGGGGATGATCAGCCATGATCACATTGAATGGCGGTGCTGGCTCGAAGGGCCGAATGGCCTGCTCCTGCACCTATTGTCTATTGTCTATATTTCAAGCTGCATCCCTAATCTAAACTAAACCTTCCTATCCCATTTAAATCCATCATTGCTATTTAAATCTGTTCATTTATATTCTGGAGTCAGACTCATTATGTTAAAGGCAGGAAGTAGAACCAGACTTTGTTCAGTCTCTCGAGCCTGATCTACAATTCAATCATGGACAACTTTTACTTCTGAGCCTCTCGAGCACTAAACCTATATCCTTCAATATCCTTATTATCCAAATGCTACATGCCTGGACTGCATTTTGTTTAAACAGGTTGCTTGGAATCAAATCCAACTCAATCTACAAGTTAGACACCAAAAGCTGGAGTAACGCAGCGGGTCAGGCAGCAACTCTGGAGAAAGGTAAAGGGCCTGTCCCACGAGCATGCGACTCCATGCGGCAAGCGCGACCTAACGTGGTCGCTTGAGCCGTACGGCCTCGCGGGGCCGGTCCCACTTCGATCGCCGGAGCCGTATGGAGTTGTGCGGAGCTGGTCCCGACATTGCGCGGGGCTCCGAAAAACTGACCGTGTTCAAAAATTCCGCGCGGCAGCCGGCCCGCAGCCGCCTCGACGCCGTACGCACCGCCTCGACGGGCGTGCGCAGCGTCTCGATGCCGTACGCAGGGTCTTGACGCCGTACGTCACGCGCGAACTTCCCACGGACTTCGCTCGAACTTCACGTCACTCACTCAACCTCCGCGCGGCCCCCGCTTCCGGTTTGGTCACGCTTGCCGCATGCAGGTCGCGGGATAGGCCCTTAAGAGGTGATGTTTCTGGCCGAGACCCTTCTTCAGACTGAGAGTCAGGGGAATGTGAACCGAGAATTACAGACGGTAAATGAATGAAAGATATGCAAAAAGCAGCGATGATCAAGGGACGGTGGAGCTCACAATGGTCCATTGTTGGCTGCGGGGGTAGGTGATAACATGTTATGCAGACAGTGAAACTAAACAGGACGACAGCGAAACTAGTACAATGACTAGGGTGGGGATGAACCTACAAGTTCACAGACGACACCACCTTAGTGGGCCAGATATCATGATAAATGTGACGAGATGGAAACATAGAAAAATAGGTGCTGGAGGAGGCCATTCGGCCCTTTGAGCCAGCACCGCTATTCATTGTGATCATGGCTGATCGTCCCCAATCAATAACCCATGCCTGCCTTCTCCCCATATCCCTTGATTCCACTAGCCCCCCTAGAGCTCTATCTAACTCTCTTAAATCCATCCAGTGATTTGGCCTCCACTGCCCTCTGTGGCAGGGAATTCCACAAATAGTACAGGAGTAGAGGAAGGAGATTGAGAATCTCGTGTCCTGATGTCGAGACTACAACCTCTCCCTCAAAGGTAGATAAAAATGCTGGAGAAACTCAGAGGGTGAGGCAGCATCTATGGAGCGAAGGAATAGGTGACATAGAAACATAAAAAATAGGTTCAGGAGTAGGCCATTCGGCCCTTCGAGCATGCACCGCCATTCAATATGATCATGGCTGATCATCCAACTCAGTATCCCGTACCTGCCTTCTCTCCATACCCCCTGATCCCTTTAGCCACATCAACTCCCTCTTAAATATAGCCAATAAACTGGCCTCAACTACCTTCTGTGGCAGAGAGTTCCAGAGATTCACCACTCTCGTTTCGGGTCGAGACCCTTCACCTATTCCTTCGCTCCATAGAAGCTCTTGCCTCACCCGCTGAGTTTCTCCAGCATTTTTGTCTACCTTGATGGTGCTTAGGCAGAGATGGTCAAAAGCTTCAAGTTCCTGGGAATAAACACCCCCATTTGTAACTGTCACTGCATGTCATGTTGTTACTTGTGGGCGGAGCGCCAAGGCAAATTCCTTGTATGTGAATACTTGGCCAATAAACGTACTTACTTACTTAATATCACCAGCAATTTGCACTGGACCAGACACTTCTAGGCTAAGGCCAAGAAAGCACATGGTTTGGGAACAGCTCCATCGCAGACCGCAGGAAATTGAAGAGAGTTGTGGAAGCACCCCAGACCATCACGCCAACCAACCTCCCTTCCATTGACTCCATCTACACCTCACGCTGCCTCGGCAAGGCCAGCAGCATCATCAAGTACCAGTTGCACCCCCGGTCACTCCCTCTTCTCCCCTCTCCCATCAGGCAGGAGGTACGGAAGGTCAAGGGGGTTGTGACCGGTGGTCAGGATCGAACCCAGATACCACCCCTCCATGCCACCCATTTGTTCTGACCGGCTCTCACCTCTAGTTATCCCTCCCCTTCCCTGCCTCTACCTCTCAGTTCGAAGAAGCGCTCCCACCTGAAACTCCTGCCTTCTCCCCATAACCCCTGATTACACCCGTGCTAATCTAGAAAACCAATCTCGGTTTTCTCCGAGACCTTCGGTTTCCTCCCACACTCCAAAGACCGGTAGGTCTTTGGAGTGTGGGAGGAAACCGAAAATCTCGGAGAAAACCGAGATTGGTTTTCTAGATTAGTTTGATATAACTCAGAGGGTGAGGCAGCATATATGGAGCGAAGGAATATGTGACGTTTCGGGTCGAGACCCTTCACCTATTAATTCGCTCCATAGATGCTGCCCCACCCGCTAAGTTGGCTGCAACCTTCCCTCCATTGATGAACTGTACACTGCGAGGGCCAGGAAGCGAGCGGGCAAGATCATCTCTGACCCCTCTCACCCTGGCCACAAACTCTTTGAATCACTTCCCTCTGGAAGGCGACTCCGGACTGTCAAAGCTGCCACAGCCAGACATCAAAACAGTTTTTATCCCACGAGTAGTTGCTCTACTCAACAGCCAAAAATCTGTAGCCTCCCTTTGATCTGGTATTTTGTTGGTTCACATGCTTGATCAATGGTGTTTTATCATTAATGTTTTATTATAACCATATAACAATTACAGCACGGAAACAGGCCATCTCGGCCCTTCTAATCCGTGCCGAACACTTATTCTCCCCTAGTCCCATCTACCTGCATTCAGACCATAACCCTCCATTCCTTTCCCGTCCATATAACTATCCAATTTATTTTTAAATGATAAAATCGAACCTGCCTCCACCACCTCCACTGGAAGCTCATCCACACAGCATTATTATTAATGTTTAGTGTTTTCTGAGTCATTCGTAACTATCACTGTATGTCATGTTGTTACTTGTGGGCGGAGCACCAAGGCAAATTCCTTGTATGTGAATACTTGGCCAATAAACTTACTTGCTTACTTAAATGTAAAGTTGTCCCCCGTGTGTTCAGGCTAGTGTTAATGTGCGGGGGATCGCTGGTCGGTGCGGACTCGGCGAGTCGAAGGGGACTGTTTCCGCGCTGTATCTCTAAAACTGAAACTAAAACACAAGCAAGAGCCGACGGTACAATTGTGGGATATATATCATTCATAAATAAACTTCTGCACTTGAGAACAAGGGGGATTCATGTTACGAGGCAGCTTGCCATGCCTTCGATTTCTATTGAGCAAATTAGATTTCCGTTTGTTAATGAAAAGAATAAACCAGTCATCCCCAACCTCATACATATAACCAACATTACAAAGAACGAGATCGTTTTGGCTGGAAGAATTTTATACACACGTCCGAAGGGCATTGTTTAAATATGGTATGTCTCTTTTATAGCATATTCTTTGAGAAGAACATTTGGAAAGTTCAAGACATGCGGCCACAATGTTAAATAGCTTAGCGTTGTAAAGATATGTCCTGTATTGCACATTTCCACAGATGGCAAATTTAATATGCATTTAGCAATAAAATGAATATAAATATTTTAAACTCTAAAGATTTATGTAGTGCAATTGTAGAATGTCACTTTTTTTCCCCTGTTATTTTAATTCACTCTTTTTTCTTTGTTATTGACACACACACACACACACACACAAACACACACACACACACACACACACACACACACACACACACACACACACACACACACACACACACACACACACACACACACACACACACACACTCACACTCACACTCACACACACACACACACACACACACACACTCACACTCACACTCACACACACACACACACACACACACACACACACACACACACACACACACACACACACACACACACACAAAAGCCTAACAAAAAAAAAACGTGCATTTTTTCAAGTCTATTCGACAAGTGCTTTGAAGATTCAGTGTGCAAGTTTGTCCCCCCCATTCTACAACGTGGGGATGGGGGGTGAAAAAATAAAGACAAGTACTAAAACGTAACGGACGTGATAAAAGACACAGGTAGACACAAAAAGCTGGAGTCTGTGGAATTCTCACAGAGAGTGGTGAGTCTGTGGAATTCTCTGCCTCTGAGAGGGCGGTGGAGGCCGGTTCTCTGGATGCTTTCAAGAGAGAGCTGGATAGGGCTCTTATAAATAGCGGAGTCAGGGGATATGGGGAGAAGGCAGGAACGGGGTACTGATTGGGGATGATCAGCCATGATCACATTGAATGGCGGTGCTGGCTGGAAGGGCCGAATGGCCTACTCCTGCACCTATTGTCTATTGTCTATTGTCGCTCAGCGGGAAAGGCAGCGTCCGCGGAGAGAAGGTATGGGTGACGGACGTTTTGGGTCGGGGCCCTTCTTCAGATCATTCCCCAGAGATGCTGCCTGTCCCGCTGAGTTACTCCAGCATTTTGTACCCACCTTGGATTTAAACCCAGCATCTGCAGCTCTTTCCAACACATGAGGAAGACGCTGATAAACACGGATTACACTCCCTGCGTGGCCGGTGATCTCCACAGTAGACGGTGGGCAGTGGACATCGCTCCCAGAGGGCAATTTCTCTCTCCCCGTCAGACTGGATAGACTCGGCTTGTACTCGCTAGAATTTAGAAGATTGAGGGGGGATCTTATAGAAACTTACAAAATTCTTAAGGGGTTGGACAGGCTAGATGCAGGAAGATTGTTCCCGATGTTGGGGAAGTCCAGGACAAGGGATCACACAGTTTAAGGATAAGGGGGAAGTCTTTTAGGACCGAGATGAGAAAAGCATTTTTCACACACAGAGAGTGGTGAATCTGTGGAACTCTCTGCCACAGAAGGTAGTTGAGGCCACAGTTCATTGGCTATATTTCAGAGGGAGTTAGATGTGGCCCTTGTGGCTAAAGGGATCAGGGGGTATGGAGAGAAGGCAGGTACAGGATACTGAGTTGGATGATCAGCCATGATCATATTGAATTGCGGTGCAGGCTCGAAGGGCCGAATGGTCTACTCCTGCACCTATTTTCTATGTTTCTATGTCAGCATCTTCTGAGACGCACCAGCTTCTGGAATGCCCGCTTGAAGTCCTCGTTGAAGGCGGTGTAGATGACAGGGTTGATGAGCGAGTTGAGATAGCCGAGCCAGGTAAAGAAGTCAAAGAGGGCAGGGTGGAACCAACACGCCTCCTTGCAGGTGCCAATGACCAGGACCACCACGAAGAAGGGGAGCCAGCAGAAGATGAAGGCTCCCAGGATGATGCCCAGCGTCTTGGTGGCTTTCCGCTCCCTGGCCGCGCAGATGCGCTTCCTCTCCAGCACGCTGTCCGACACCTTCACCTTGACGTGGTTCAGGTAGATGGGCGACTCTCCCGAGTGAGGGAGGATCTCCTGGCTGGTGAAGCCCACCGAGCACAGCGAGGAGCCGGTGGAACCGCTGACCAGCTGGGCGGTGGTGAAGCGCTTGCCGAACGCCGACGGTGGCTTCTGGATCCTCGACCTTGCGGCCAGGTAGATCCGACCGTACAAGATGACCAGCAACACACTGGGGATGTAGAACGCCCCGAAGGTGGAGTAGATGGTGTAGAATATCTGGTCGGTGTTTACCGTGCAGTCCTTCAGCTCCTCCAGGGCCTTTGACTGTCTCCAGAAGAGGGGTGGGATGGAGATACTGACTGAGATGACCCAGACCACTGCGATCATCACGGCGGCTCTTGTAGGGGTTCGGCGCTTGGTGTACTCCAAGGCGTCGGTGATGGCCCAGTATCTGTCCAAGGCGATGACGCACAGGTGGAGGATGGAGGCGGTGCAGAAGGTGATGTCCGAGGACAACCAGATGTCGCACATGATCTGCCCCAGGGTCCAGGTCTTGATGACGGTGTAGACAATGCTGATGGGCATCACCACGATGGCCACCAGCAGGTCGGTCACGGCTAGGGAGCCGATCAGATAGTTGGCCGGGGTGTGCAGCTTGCGGGTCAGGCAGATGGTCACCAGGACGAAGGAGTTGGACAGGATGGTGGCCAGGGTGACGAGACCCAGCACCACGAACAGAGACACCCTCAGGCCCAACTGAGCGCCCTCGTCCCAGCCGGCCGGCGCAGCCGTCCAATTCTCCGGGGGAACGGTGGAGAAATTACCGAGGGCCATATCGTGAATGACGCCGGGCGACACTCTCCGCCTTCCTTGTGGCGTGTTGAGAACTGTCGGCAGACCAACTCCCTATCGTATCGTGCCGTATCTCTAGCGTGTCGTGCCGTATCTCTAGCGTGTCGTGTCGTATCGTATCGGAGCTCCAGGTCCCATGACAGCTCATTGTTCTTGCCCAGACCCCAGCAAAGCCGCTGTTGCCATCACGGCCCGCATAAAACAGCGGCAGAGGCCACAGTTGTAGAATCCAGACCCATTGCCGGCTGCTTGTTCAAACAATATTTCATACCTAGTGCAGGAGAGGGGAAAATATTTTTTAATGAATGTCTAAAACTCCACAGCCGGTGCCAAAAATGGTATAAAGTCACGAAGCGGAATGTTAATGGGTTAGTTTAATGGCATCTATGCACAATTAGAGATTTACTGACACACACAAACATCAATTCTGAAGTTCAACTCAACTGCTAATGCTCAAAAACGTAATTGCCACCACCTAGCGCGTTCCAATACTGAGGATGCCTTACAGACAACGGTGGCGCAGCGGTAGAGTTGCTGACTTGCAGAGCCGTGGTTCGATCCTGACCACGGGTGCTGTCTCTACGGAGTTTGCACCTTCTCCCCGTGACCTGCGTGGGTTTTTTTCGAGACTTTCCCCCCACACTCCGAAGACGTTCGTTGGCTTGGTAGAAATGTAAATATTGTCCCTAGTGGGACAATTTGTGGAATTCCCTGCCACAGAGGGCAGTGGAGGCCAAATCACTGGATGCATTTAAGAGAGAGTTATGCCCCTGTCCCACTTAGGAAACCTGAACGGAAACCTCTGGAGACTTTGCGCCCCACCCAAGGTTTCCGTGCGGTTCCTAGAGGTTGCAGGTGGTTGCCGGAGGTTGCAGGTAGTGGAAGCAGGTAGGGAGACTGACAAAAAACTCCGGGAACCGCACGGAAACCTTGGGTGGGGCGCAAAGTCTCCAGAGGTTTCCGTTCAAGTTTCCTAAGTGGGACAGGGGCATTAGATAGAGCTCTAGGGGCTGGTGGAGTCAAGGGATATGGGGAGAAGGCAGGCACGGGTTATTGATCGGGGACGATCAGCCATGATCACAATGAATGGCGGTGCTGGCTCGAAGGGCCGAATGGCCTCCTCCTGTACCTATTTTCTATGTTTCTAGTGTGGTAGGTTGGTAGGGGAGCGTTAATCGGTTGATAGGTGCGGACTTAAACTAAACTGAAAAATCAGTTCATCTCGGAAATGCGGGTGTAGTCATAATGTAGGAATCCAACAGCCAACCTTGTGATAAAATATAAATGAAATGAGGTCTTCGTATTCCAGACATGTTATTTGACAGATAAATATTGGCCAAGGCACTGATTTAATGTTTAAACCGACATTAAAATACTCCCTAAGCAGCGTTTTGGATAACCTGCCTGGATTCTTGTACTTAAACCATAACCTCTTGGCTCTGAGGCAAGTATTCCTGAGCAACAGTTGATAGAGAAGGTTAAAAGCATTTACCAGAGACCCCGGTTCGATCCCGACTATGGGCCCTGTCTGTATGGAGTTTGCACGTTCTCCCCGTAACCTGTGTGGGTTTTCTCCGAGATCTTCGGTTTCCTCCCACACTCCAAAGACGTGCAGGATTGTTGGTTAATTGACTTGGTGTAAGTGTACAAACATGCCCCTAGCGTGTGTGAAGGATAGTGTAATATGCCCCTGTCCCACTTAGGAAACCTGAACGGAAACCTCTGGAGACTTTGCGCCCCGCCCAAGGTTTCCGTGCGGTTCCCGGAGGTTTTTGTCAGTCTCCCTACCTGCTTCCACTACCTGCAACCTCCGGCAACCACCTGCAACCTCCGGGAACCGCACGGAAACCTTGGGTGGGGCGCAAAGTCTCCAGAGGTTTCCGTTCAGGTTTCCTAAGTGGGACAGGGGCATAAATGTGCGAGGATCGCTGGTTGGCATGGACCCGGTGGGCCGAAGGGCCTGTTTCCGCGCTGTATCACTAAACCTAAAATGAACCAGAGGATATAGGTTTAAGGGGAGGGGTGGGGTGGGGTGGGGGTGGGGGTGAGGGTGTGTGTGGGGGGGGGGGGGGGGGGGGGGGATGGTGCAGGTTCAATAGGAACCTGAGGGGTTACAAGGGATAGTGTGTGTATGGAACGAGCTGCTGGAGGAGGTAGTTGAGGCAGATACCAGAAACATATAAGAAACATTTAGACAGGTACATGGATAGTACAGGTTTAGGCAGGCAGGTGGGACTAGTATAGATGGGGCATGTTGGTCAGTGTGGGCAAGTTGGGCAGAATGGGCCGTTTCCACACTGCATCACTCTATGACTTATCCGAGATCTTCGGTTTCCTCCCACATTCCAAAGACCGACAGGTTTGTAGGTTAATTGGCTTGGTGTAAATGTAAATTGTCCCTGGTGGGTGTAGGGTAGTGTCAGTGTGCGGGGATCGCTGGTCGGTGCGGACTCGGTGGGGCCTGTTTCCCCACTGTATCTCTAAACTAAACTGAAGACATTTGGAAGGCAACATGAATAGAAAAGATTTAGAGGGATATGGGCCAAACACAGGCAGGTGGGTCAGGGAAAGATGGGGCGTTTTGATCGGGGTGGACAAGTTGGGAAGATAGGCCTGTTCTCACTCCCTATACCTCTGTAGCGTACAATTACCTGCCATTTCATCCCAAAGCACGACTTCACCCTTTTGTATTCTATTAGTCCCCACACGTTAAGTCTTCGTGACTAATATCATGAATGCGGAGGAGATGGAAAAGATGTTTCCACTAGTGGGAGAGTCTTGGACCAGAGGCCATAGCCTCAGAATGAAAGGAGGTTCCATTAGAAATGAGATAAGAAATAATTTCTTTAGCCAGAGGGTGGTGAATCTGTGGAATTTATTGGCTGTGGAGGCCAGGTCAATGAATATATTGAGATTGACAGATTCTTGATTAGTTCGGGTGTCAGAAGTTACGGGGAGAAGGCAGGAGAATGGGGTTTGGATGGAGAGATAGATCAGCCATGATTGAATGGCGGAGTAGACTTGATGGGCTGAATGGCCTAATTCTGATCCTAGAACCTATGAACTTAAGATTTCTGAGGATGTTGCCAGGACTTGAGGGCCTGAGATATAGGGAGTGGTTGGGAAGGCTAGGACATTATTCCTTGGAGTGCAGGAGGCTGGGGGAGGAGTGATCTTATAGAGGTGTATAAAATAATGAGGGGATAGACAGGGTGAACGCACAGTTTTTTACCCAGAGAAGGGGAATCAAGAACCAGGGGACAGGATTATGGTGAGAGGGGTAAGATTCGATAGAAACCTAAGGGGCAACTTTTCACACAGTGGGTGGTGGGTGTATGGAACGAGCTGCCAGAGGAGGTCGTTGAGGCAGGGACTATAATGTAATAGTATTTAAAAGACAGTTGGAGAGGTACATGGATAGGAAAGGTTTAGAGGGAAGAGAGACACAAAATGCTGGAGTAATTCAGCGGGACCTGCAGCATGTTTGGAGAGAAGGAACGGATGATATTTCGGGACAAGACCCTTCTTCACTCAGAGTCAGGGGAGAGGGATTCTAGAGATAAGGAAGGGTAAGATGTGAAAACAACAGATCAAAGCAGAAGATGATATGGAAATGGAGATTGGCTCATTGTTAACTGAGGGGAACATGACAAGGAGGCATTAAATCAGTCAAGGGACTGGGCCAAACTCAGGCAGGTGGGACGGGTAGATGGGGTATGTTGGTCGGCATGGACTAGTTGGGCCGAAGGGCCTGTTGCAGTGCTGTACGACTCTGATCATCCATGCAGCCATTGAAGGCGTTCCACTCTGTGAGAGTTAGAGTCGTACACCACGGGAACTGGCCCCTGCACTCAGCAAGTCGACACCAAATATACTTCTCACCTTACACCATTCCTGACATTGAATCTGGGTGGCAAAAAAACACTGCCAGCCCAAAGCTGTTTCAAATAATATCACCATGCAGGAGACACGAGGAAATGCAGATGCTGGTTCACAAACAATAGACAATAGACAATAGGTGCAGGAGTAGGCAATTCGGCCCTTCGAGCCAGCACCGCCATTCAATGTGATCATGGCTGATCATCCCCAATCAGTACCCCGTTCCTGCCTTCTCCCCATATTCCCTGACTCCGCTATCTTTAAGAGCCCTATCTAGCTCTCTCTTGAAATCATCCAAAGAACCGGCCTCCACCGTCCTCTGAGGCAGAGAATTCCACAGACTCACCACTCTCTGTGAGAAAAAGTGTTTCCTCGTGTCCGTTCTAAATGGTTTACTCCTTATTCTTAAAAGGCAGCATCTCTGGAGAGAAGGAATGGGTGAATCAGTCTGAAGAAGGGTCTCGACCCGAAACGACACCCATTCCTTCTCTCCGGAGATGCTGCCTGTCCCGCTGAGTTACTCCAGCTTTTTGTGTCTATCTTCGGTTTAAACCAGCATCTGCAGTTCCTTCTTAAGCATCTCTGAAGAACATGGATAGGTGACGTTTCGGGTTGGGGCCCTTCTTCAGACTATCCATGTTCTCCAGGGATCCTGCCTGACCTGCTGAGATATTCCAGCACTTTCTCTTTACAATAGAAGTGGCCATTCAGCCCATTGAGCCTCTTTTGGATTGGTAAAGGCTCAGCCAGTTAAACATACATTCTCTCTTTCATCTCTCCTCCCATCCAGCCATCTTATACAAGACGGCGCCCAACATGGGCGACTATTTGCGCGCTGGCCACAGAAGCAGATCTACAATCGCATATTACAATCAGCCCTCACTCTTAAATTTCTACTCCTCTATACACTGTAAATGGCTTGGTTGTAATCATGTGTTGTCTTTCCGCTGACTGGTTAGCACGCAACAAAAGCTTTTCACTGTACCTCGGTACACGTGACAATAAACTAAACTGAACTGACCCCCCTCCCCCCCCACTGTCCCATTCCATCTACATCCTTCCTCCGCCTTAATATTTCACCCCTCTTCTCTCCTTATCTGGCACCATTTTGTTTCCATTTCACCACTAGCCATTGACATTCACTCCACCCACCTGCCAAACCACCCTCTCTCAACTGTATCCACCTATCACTCGCCAGACCTTGTCCCGCTCCCACCTCTATCTTCCAGCTATTCTCCCCTCTACAACAATCAGTCTGTAGGAGGGTCCCAATCGAAGTTCCTATAGCGAGCAAGATAGACCACTCGACGAAACAGATGTAGTACGGTCATGGGCAGATTCACGGGTCATTTTCGGCCCCATTTCCGTAACCGGCTTCCGTCTCCGCACCAAAGATCCCATCGTAGCGGAGCAAAGATACTAGTGCGGAGACGGAAGCCGGTTACGGAAACATCCTCGTAAAAATAGAAGTCATTTGGGAAAAATCTTCTCCACATTTTCAGAATTTTAATTTATTCACATAAACTGTTCCCCCGCAACGTTGATTACACTGCGAGTCGGGTCGGGTCCGGTTACGGAAATGGATGAAAAAAAGGCCCACGTTCTGCTCCGTTGCGTACTACACGTCAGCCCATTGCATTTAGCAGGAGTGGTCTATCTTGCTCCGCTATAGGATCTTTGGTCCCAACCGCAAACATCGCCTATCCATTCCCTCCACAGATGTTGCCTGACCTGCTGAGTTCCTCTTTGTGTCTTGCTCAAGGCTCCAGCACCTGCAGTTCCTTGCAAATCTGTTCCTACGCTTCTCTTGTGCAAAGACTCGTTTGAAAAATGATGATCAAG